>NC_045436.1:25288676-25370605 GCF_002776525.5 Piliocolobus tephrosceles | reverse complement strand
AAAGAAAGAAAGAAAGAAAGAAAGAAAGAAAGAAAGAAAGAAAGAAAAAGAAAAAAAAGATTATAACGAAGACAGTGAACTAACAAAATAAAAAGCATTGGCTTTTTCCAAAGAATTAATTGAATAGACAAGATTTAAAAAAAAAAAAAAAGAAGGGAAAAATAAGCAAAGTATTATCAATGAAAAGGAGATACGAATACAGACAGAAAACTTTTAAGCATCACGGGAGAATATCAAGAAAAATATTATGAAAATAATTTTGACAGTTTAGTTTCTATGAACAGCTTAAGAATGTGTACAAGAATAAGTTGAAAACATGACTAGACTAACTACTATAAAATAAACCAAAAGGAAGCTTCAGTAGCCATGCCCAAAAGCATATATTTAGAGCCAGGAACATAAATTGGTAGTCAATTTGGTGTGTATTTTGGTCATTTTTTTAATGTAATACCATATCACTAATTAATTCTATTTCCAAGAGTACTTTATTTAAAAAGGAAATAATACTCTAAGATGGTGAGGCTGTGGGGAAGCTGTTACACTCATGAACAAATTATAGTAGTGTAATTGTCACAATTCTATAGACAGTAATTTGATGATAACATTTCAAGAACCAAATCTTTCCATAACCATGGAATTTATCTTTATGAAGACCTGGAAAAGAAAGAAAAGCTATAAATAAACTGTTCATCACATACTATATACAAAATTGGAAACATTAAAATTGATGGTTAGTTAATTCTTAAAATTAAAATACACTTACTCAGTAAAACTTTAAAATGTGATGCAGCAGCGAAAGGGTGCCTGTTCAGAATGTAAACACAAACATCTCTACACCTAGGCTCATCTATGTATCTGTTTTACCTTTAATTTTATCTTAAATTTTTAAAAATAATTGGATAATTTTTTTTGTTTCTCTTATGAATACAATACATTTTGTAAGTTAGATTTTTCTTTTTAGTGTGACTCCAAAACCTTAGAGATATATTGGAGGCCAAACCATATAAAAAATAATAGGTTAGGTAGTATGATAAATTGTCAGTTTTGTTTCATCCTTTTTTCTAACACATTTGTATTTAATTAGGCTAAATTACATTCTGATCTATTAACTAGCTCTAAGATAAATTTCTTTGAAAAACCACGGGATAGTGATAAAATATATATATATATTTGAAAAATATATATAACATATGATATATATCATATATATTTTTTAATGTTTAATAAAACATAGAAATAAAAACCATAATAAAATCAATTGTGTGGCCAGGCATGGCAGCTGACGCCTGTAATCCAAGCACATTGCGAGGCCGAGGTGGGGGCATCACTTGAGGTCAGAAGTTCATGACCAGCTTGGCCAATATGGCAAAACCCTATCTCTACTAAAAATACAAAATATTAGTGGGGCATGGTGGCAGGTGCCTGTAGTCCCAGCTACTCTGGGGGCTGAGGCAGGAAAATCGCTTGAATCCATTACTGGGTATATACCCAAAGGAATATAAATCATTCTGTTATAAAGACACATGCACACTTATGTTTATTGCAACACTGTTCACAATAGCAAAGACTTGGAACCAACCCAAATGCCCATCAACGATAGACTGGATAAAGAAAATGTGGCACATATACACCATGGAATACTATGCAGCCATAAGAAAGGATGAGTTCATGCCCTTTGCAGGGACATGGATGAAGCTGGAAACCATCATTCTCAGCAAATACGAGAACAGAAAACCAAACGCTGCATGTTCTCACTCATAAATGGGAATTGAACAATGAGAACACATGGAAACAGGGAGGGGAACATCACACACACGGCCTGTAGCGGGGTGGAGGAACAGGGGACAAATAGTATTAGGAGAAATACCTAATGTAGATGACCAGTTGATGGGTGCAGCAAACCACCATGGCACGTGTATACCCATGTAACAAATCTTCACATTCTGCACATGTATCCCAGAACTTAAAGTATAATAATAATAATAATAATAATAATAATAATAATAATAATAACAACAACAACAACAACAACAACAACAAAGGACAAAACAATAGAAAAAAATCTGTGTCCTAGTTTCTGTTTCACATTTAATTATGGGTGTGGCTCTATCTTAGGGATTGTAGGTCATTTTACCTTTGGGTCTTGGAGTTCTTTTCCCAGTGAATGTAATTGTTAAAATTAGTTTCTGCCATGTGTAAAGATCACAATATCAAAGAAATGTACTTCAAGGTTCATGTTTTGATCATTTTATGCAGACATTTTATAATACATTTCCATTTTGGGCATCAAAATAAAGTGTATCTCTTTGATTATACATATGTATTCAAAGAATACTTGAACATTTTTTATCGTTCTCATTGCTCACTTTAGTAGCTCTGGTTTGATTATTCTGGGGAATTGTTATCTTTAGAGTCTAAAGTGTGTTTTAATGATGAAAAACAATGACATGTCAGAATTACAGAAATAAATACTTTTGGGAACCACATTCAGTATTTATGTGTCAACAAAATGAGATTATAAAATCAAACATATATTATAGTAACTGAAAGTGTTCATAGTTTATATCAATTGGCTAATTCATTTTAAAAAATACATAAAAACTTCTGAGACCCTATTTTACTATAGGCATGATGTTTATAATATTTAGAGATAAAACAAGTATTTTTTCAGTAAAACATTTAGCAGTAAACAATAAATCTGTATTACACTGAATTCACTGAACCTCATTTTCTATGCTGAAGAGGCAGATCACACTCCTCCGAAATTCATTCCATCCCTATGTATCACCTACCCATCAATATGGTTATTCTGTTATGATTAATTCACAAGTATAGCCACAACTGGGTTGGGCACGGTGGCTCACTCCTGTAATCCCAGCACTTTAGGAGGCCGAAGTGGGTAGATCCTTTAAGGTTAGGAGTTCAAGACTAGCCTGGTCAACATGGTGAAACCCCATCCATACTAAAAATACAAAAATTAGCCAGGAGGTAGTGGTGTGCACCTATAATCCCAGCTACTCAGGAGGCTGAGGCAGGAGAATCGCTTGAGCCTGGGAGGCAGAGGTTGTGGTGAGCTGAGATCACGCTACTACTGTACTTCAGTCTGGGCAATAAAGTGGGATCCCATCTCAAAAAGAAAAAAAAAAAAAAAAAAGAAAGAAAAAGAAAAAAGAAAAAAAATAAGAAGTATAGCCACAATAAATATTAGGCAGACAGCAATTCAGCAGTTTATACTATTAAGCTGTTGTTTAGGGGAATGGCAAACCAATGTGACCCTTGGGGTAGGTATATACAGGTAAATTCTATGTGTCCCTTGAAATAGGTGTATCACACAACTTCTGACATCTACATGGATTTGGTCACTCTAAAGTAGCCATGAGGATTAAGATAGTTCAGCTCTTTGAGGATAAGCTAAACCATTTGCAGTTGTCTTTCTACAATTTGCATATCCAACAGCTACCACTGCTATTACTGAATGGCACAGAGAAAAATTCTGGTCTAAAGTGATTCTCAAACCTGGTTGCTGGAGGGCCACCCTCAGTGATGATGATTTAATCTGTAGAAGGGTAGAACATTGATAGTTTTTATATATCTCCAGGTAATTTTAACATATAGCTGGGGTGAGAATCATTGACCTAGTTGTAAGAAGGTAATATTTAAGAAATGTGGAGATAAATAATTTTCTTCTTGACATTAAAAAAAATCTAATAAAAAGTTTTATCTTTTCTCCTAACTCAGGGTCATCAGCCTTCAAGCTTCAGTCTCTGTGTGTTCATAGGTGCTGTAAACACACACACCACTACCAATATCCCACTTCAGTGCTGTTGCTGCTCCCAACACTCTAGGTATTTTTAACCTTATAAACCTCCAGAATAATGAGACCACTGGGTTCAGTAAATTGCTTTGTTTTGAAGCAGTGTTAGACAAAGTAGGAGACTAGAAGATAAATCTGCCAGTGACATGCCCTTTAAGACTACTTAGATTTTGTTGAATTTGTGGATCATTCCTTACTTGAGCAAATGGTAAATTAACTCTCTCTTTTCTCTCTCTGGCGGGCACACTTTTTCCAGTAGACATACTACTTGGTGTGCTTGCTTATCAGCTGTCCTCCAGGGGCCTCACATTAGATGTTTCTCTTGACTAACCAAACACGACAAACAGCTGAAGTCAGAAAAACCAGACTGATAATTTCACTCAAGCTATTTTCCTTCATTCTGACGATTTACTGGAGTACACAATTGTGACTATTTTTAGCCATAGGAATTCATAGAAAGACCAACTTCATTAGAGCTACAAAATCGAGTTGTGTAACCGTATATGCAGTATGTGTATGAATAAAAAGCATTTCTCAAATATGCAGTACTGGATTTTGCAAAAACATCTTACCCTTAGCTATAAAGAAGTGGAAAACACAAAGATGAGTAACTGTACCTTTAAAAAGACTAGAGCTATTCCAATAATACAAAGGTGTCAAGAAATAATGATGAGATGATATAGTCTGAGTGTTTTCTATTTGGAAGCTATGTTGTTGAATTATTTATGTATATAATTTCATGCAATCTTCATGTTATGGGGGTGTTCTAATTCAGTATGACTGTGTCCTTAAATAAAAAGGGAGATTTGGACATAGAGACAGGCACACGGGGAGGATGCCATATGAGAATTGACACTGTGCTGCCACAAGCCAACAAACTACTGGAAGCAGAGAAAGAGGACTGGAACAGTTCCTTCCTTAGTACCTTCTCAGGGAGCCTAGCCCTGCCAGTTTCTTGATCTTGGACTTCTCACCTCTAGAACTGTGAGGCAATAAACTTCTGTTGCTTAAGTTACCCAGTTTGTGGTACTTTATTACAGGAGCCCTAGGAAAATAATTCATTATATAATCTGCTAAGGTAGATATGATCATTGTCTCCAATTTCCATATGAAGAAACTATGCCTCAGGCATTGTGTCAATTGTCCAAAATCATACATTCCTCACCCACTTCAATGAATTCTTCATTCAGCAAAATTTTTAAGGTACTTTAAAAAATATTTTAAGGTATCACAGATTATGTTAACTCTTAGGTCCTTGCTTTAAAGCTTCAATGGGCTTTTATTTTCCAAAGAATAAAATCCAAATACTTATGCATAGCTCTAAATGATCTCTTTCCTGGCTATGTTTCTGACATCCTCTTGTACCACGCTCCTCCTTAATCATCCTGGGGTTACACCTTAAATCCTTTCTCCTTGCCATTCCCACTACCTGGAATGTTTTACCATCAACTCTTCAAAGAACTGGCTCCTTTAAGTATTTGGTCTCAGTTCAAACGTCACTTCCCTGTAAAAGCTTCCTGGCTGTCAAGTCTTCTTTACACACTCTATTTTATTTTTTCATGGTTCCTATAACAACCGAATATATTCTCAATTGATTAACTGTTTTGATGACTACTCCCTTCCATAAGAATGGAAAGAAAATGTGGCCAGGTGCACTGGCTCACACCTGTAATCCCACAGGAGGCTGAGGCAACATGGTGAAACCTCTTCTCTTCAAAAAAGTTTTTAAAAGTTAGCTGGATGCTGTGGATGTATGTGTGTGGTCCCAGCTACTCAGGAAGCTGATGCAAGAGGATCACTTGAGTCCAGGAGGTCAAGGCTGCAGTGAGTCATGTTTGCACTGCTGCACTCTAGCCTGGGTGGCAGAGCTAGTCCCTATCTCAAAAAAAAAAAAAAAAAAAAAGAATGGAGAGAATGCTACATGAGAGAAAGGATCTTATTTATCATGTTCACCTCCCAAGAGGTGAACATATCCCCCAAAGCCTGATACAGAGAAGATGCTTATTAATATCTAATGCATGACTATGTGCAGACTTGGGAGGAAAAATATGCCTCAGCCTATCAAAATTGGATCCTTAATAAACAAGGATGCTTCTCCATCATTTCCCCACAACACCAAACAAGTATGGCTCACTTTGGATGTTTAAGCAAATGCATTGTTCTTCCAGTTATACATCTGGTAGAGATGAGGTCACTGATAGGAATGAGAAGCCAATCTCCTTTTATTTTGATGACCCAGCATGGCTGAACACCCAGTGACTGCCACTGCACTTTGTTGTATTTTGAGCATTAGGGATGTCAGCCCTATAGGATATAAAACAGGAACATCTATTCCTCAATTATATTAAGAATTACTGAAGTCTTAGAAGCACCACTTGTCTTTTTGTAAGGGAGAGAAATGCTCAAGTGATGGGCTGAAGTGAAGGGAGGGAGTCAGTCACTCAAACGGTTCCCTTAGGCTGTGTGGATGAAAACAGCATTAGACTCTGATGCTGACAGTGGGAAATGCACTGGAGACGATGATTGGCAAAGCTCTCCTTTTCTCCCCATCCACTTTAGATACTGACACCAAAGGTTTTGTCACAATGACAACTATACACTCCCAATATCACAGAAGGAGGAATAAGTGGGTTTATTATGAGTGATTGAAGTTTAGAATAAATCAATAAATATTGTGTCCCTCATCCATGGAAACCACAAAGGTCTAGTAATGCTGAGGATATAACAAGAAGATAATATGAAAATTTGCTTCCCCTTCCTAGTGTAATAGAGTAAGTTACAAACAGCTTCGGGAAGGGGAGACAGGAGGAAGAAGAGTGGACGAGATATGTAAGAGTTCCTCAGGGCTAATTTTATGAAAGCTTTGGGCAGTTTTAAGAAAAACAAAAGCTATTTTTCAAGGTACCTGTGTGTATGTGTGCATTTGTGTGGTGTGTGTGCGTGCGTGTGTGTGTGTGTGTGTGTGTATGAAAGACAGGAGAAAGAGGGAGACCTAGGAAGACTATGAGACACTAAGAGAAAAGTTAGGTAAAAAAGACACACACTTAGAAAAACCCACACAGCAATGGACATGAGGGAGGAGGTTAAGACATTTTACTATGTGCTGTGAATGGAAACTATAAAACATATTTGATACATGCAATATATATACACATATACACACATAAACATACATATTTAAATATTTAAATTACATTTTCTCTTTTTTTTTAGAGATGTGGTTTTGCTATGTTGCTCTGCCCAGGCTGCAGTACAGTGGTTGTTCACAGTCATGATCATAGTACATTATAGCCTTCAACTCCTGGCCTCAAGCAATCCTCCTGTATTAGTCTCCCCAGTGGCTGGGATTACTGTTACATGCCACCATGTCCACCCTTATGCTTTTTAAAGTGAAAAACTAGGCTAAGAATGAGGCAGCTCAACTTAATAATAAAAACATTTCAAATGTAAAGAAATTTACAAGAGAAAAACAATCAACCCCATTAAAATTGGGCAAAGGGAATGAACAGACACTTTTGAAAAGAATACATACATACATCCAACAAACATATGGGAAAAAAGTTCAACATCACTGATCATTAGAGAAGTGCCAATCAAAACCATAATAAGATAACATTTCACACCAATCAGAATGGCTATCATTAAAAAGTCAAAAAACAACAGATGCTGGTGAGGTTGTGGAGAAAAAGGAATGCTTACACACTATTGGGTGTGCAAATCAGTTCAATCATCGTGCAAAGTATAGTGATTCCTCAAAGAACTAAAAGCAGAGCTACCATTCTACCCAGTAATCCCACTACTGGGTATATACCCAGATGAATATAAATCATTCTACCATAAAGACACATACATACAATTGTTAATTGCAGTACTGTTCACAATAGCAAATGTATAGGATCAACCTAAATCCCCACCAATGACAGACTGGATAAAGAAAATATGGTACATATACACCATGGAATACTATGCTGCCATTAAAAATGATATCATGTCTTTTGCAGGAATATGGATGGACCTGCTATTATCCTTAGCAAACTAATGCAGGAACAGAAAACCAAATACAGCATACTCTCACTTATAAGTGGGAGCTAAATGATGAGAACTCATGAACACAAAGAATAAAACAGATACTAGGGTCTACTTGAGGGTGAAGGGTGAGAAAAGGAAGAGAAGCAGAAAAGATAACTATTGGGTACTAGGTTTAATACCTGGGTGATGAAATAATCTGTACAATAACCCCCTGTGACACCAGTTTACCTATGTAACACATACCCCTAAACTTAAAAGTTAAAAAGAAAATTAAAATCTCCTTATCATCTACCTGGTAATATGAAAAACACATATCTCTCATTCATTCCTTTCAAGAGATGAGGAAACTGAGGCATTGGGAGTTAGTAAAATCCCAAATTGAGATATAAGACCCACCACTGGCTGGGTGTGGTGGCTCATGCCTGTAATCCCATTACTTTGGGAGGCCGATGCTGGAGGATCACCTAAGGTCAGGAGTTCGGGACCAGGCTGGCCAACATGGTGAAACTCCATCTCTACTAAAAATACAAAAATTAGCTGGGTGTGGTGGCGGGCACCTGTAATATCAACTACTAGAGAGGCTGAGGCAGGAGAATCACTTGAATCCAGGAGCCAAAATCACACATTGCACTCCAGCCTGGGCAACAAGAGCAAGACTCCATCTTAAAAAAAAAAAAAAAAAAACCATCATTCTGCAAGTGTCACCATTGTTGTCGAGCTCAGAATTGCGCTTAAACTCAGCTAATATTGTAGAAGTATTCCTAATTATGATTTCTCTGTATTCCTAATTGTAATAGGTTTGTATTTGAAAAATTATTGATTCATACTCTCTATGTTATTTTGTATGCAATGACAACAGAATATATTTTCATGCTCCTTTTGTAAATCTAATTCATAACATAAAGTATAAATTTGTGATTTTGCTTTAATTTAAAATATTAATTTCAAATATGTCATCACAATTTGATACAGACTATTGACAATAAACCTGTATATTATGTAATGTCTTAGTAGATATTGGGAAAATTTGAAAATAGTAACACGGAAGACTATTGTCATTGTTTATTTCAAAGCCAATGAATATTCTGCAAAGCAGTGTAAATAGAAATAATTTCAAGAAATTTACAAAATACCAAGATTATGGTGTACCATCTTTAGATGCTTCATTTAAGAAATTCTGCCAGTTTGGAATATATGCTTCATTCAAAGTAGCTAAGGGCTGTACCTGGCTAATGGTAGGCACCTAATATTTGTTGAAAAGGAATACGGAATATATTTAACCTGTATTTATAAAATTACTGTTTAGAGATAAACATTTGATGGAATCATGCTTTTACTTTCTGCTTCTGACTCAATTGTTTGCACTGACATTAACATCCCAAATCCTTAGCATGACCTACAGGGCCCTGAGCAATGCGGCACCTGCTGAAGCCTGCTGCCTCATTTAACAACTCTTTGTCTCTTTCTCAGATCCAGCCACTCTGACATTTTTTAGTTCCTGGACCAAGACAAGCTCTTCCCAGACCCTGACCTTTGTACCTTCTTTATTCCTGGAGTATTTTTCCCCTGACAAATTACTTATCATCTATCATAATTCAGCTTAAATGACACTGACTCAGGGAAGGCTTCCCTAACTGCCTCCCTCCTCCAACCAAATTAGGAACAATTATATGGCCATGTAGTATCGAATCAAATTTATAATTTTAAAATAATTGGGAGATTTTGTTGTTTAACACTTGTTTTCACTATAAGACTATAATTACACGCAAGTAAGAACCATGCCTGGTTTGTTTACTCCTGCCACAGTCAGAATAGTGCCTGGAATATGCAGTAAGGGCTGAACAAAAACTAAATAAATAAACAAGTGAATAAATGGATACAGTCTCATTTTTAGAACAGAGCACTAAATGGATCATGAACACTATCCAGTATGTCACGTAGGTCATTTACAAGGGATACAATTTCCATTCAGGTTTACCTTTTCCTGGATACAGGTCTTGATAGGTCTCTTGATATCACTTCACTTCAGATCCTTCTTTAAAAAACTTGGACAATAGCATTTTCTGTCTTGTCTAAATTGTTATTAAGAATCAAGAGAGATATCTGACATGAAATGACATTGGAAATGACATTAAACAGGATTGAAATAATGCTAGCCAATATAGTTATTATTAGAAACCAATTACACTTTCAACTTAAAAATAGTAATACTCATTGCAGACTCAAATGTGCTTTTTCTAAAACAAGTAAATGTTTGCCTGTGGTCTCTGAGATTCTAATCCACGGAGTTCTTAGGACCCACATTCATCACTAACATGTACCAGTGGGCCTCATAACCCACCTAGCCCTGTGACTTTTCAGGTTCACTTTTCTAAATTTGTGAATTAAATATTTATTTTCTTAGTTCAGAAGAGGAAACAAAACTCCTGTAATTGTTGCCCATTTCAGGAGAAACTGTGTGTATGAAAACAAGAGCTAAATATACAAAACTGAGAGCTGTGGTTTAAACAAAATCTTGAGAATGTTGTTTGACCTTGTACATTTGTGTTTTAGTATAACAAAATGATATAGACAAAGGTAACTTTTAATAGAATCAGTCACTAAATTAAAGAAATGACAAATTCTTCTGCTTAGCTAAGCAATGGAGAAGGTAAAATACTAATTCAATTCATCAATTTAAGCAATAATCATTAAGAGCCAAGTATGTGCTTACTGAATAAGCTGCTACGGTTTGGTGATTACACAGGATGGGTTGAAATGATGTGTACATCACAGACCAATATTCACAGAGTTTAGAAACCTACCAAGAATCAACACAGACATAAATATCTAACATAAACATTTGTATGTGGTAAGAGAGCCAGAGTACAATTTAGGAGAAGAAATTATATGGAAGGAAGGGTCATTTCCATTAGACCAGAAAAGAGAGCACATTTGAAGGCCTGAATAAGAAATATTCTGGATAAGATATGGTAGCTGTTACCAGAACGGCTCTTGATGATCTCTACCTCTTGGTATTTATACCATTATATAATCTCTTCCCTATAGTATGAGCTGTCCCAGGTACTTGTCTCTATTGAATAGAATAGAACAAAAGTAACGAGATGCCACTTCTGAGATTAGGTTATAAGATGCTGTGAAATTCATCCTGCTCTCTCCCTCTCTCTCTTTCTCTTGTCCTCTCACTTGAATGAAGTCAACTGGTGTGTTGCCAGTGGCCCAGCGTAAGTCCTGTTACAAGAAATTGATGATTGCCTCTAGACAATCCTAAGTGAAGAACTGAGGTCCTCAGTCCTACAAACTGAGAGAAACTGAATCTAATTAAGAACCATGTGAGTGAGCTTGGAAGAAGATCCACCCTCAGTCGAAATTTAAGATGACCTAGCAGCAGCAGACATACTGAGTCACACTGAAAGTAAGAGAGCAGAAGGTAACAAAGCCAGGGTCATACAAAGAACACAAGTGATTTTGAGATTCTCACATAAGTACTATACCTTCAGTGAGCGTGTGTACTAGAAATTAAATAAATAAATAAATAAATCTGCAAAGAGAGCCAGCAAATAAATTTCCCTATGGTCTCAGCTCTGAGTAGAGAGAGAGTATGTTCCCTGTAGAGTTTATAGCCAGAATTCAGCTCTCAAACAGGTTTCAGCCTGAACTCACACAATCTGTGTGGCTTCCAAATTTGCAGCCTGAGAATTTAATTCAAAGTGGTCTCAGGTTGATAGCAGTCCAAAATGCCTGGTAGAAAAACAAAAAAATCCTCTCTGGACAAATACACCATCAAAGCAAACTCATAAGATCAGGTTTCAAAGGTCATGAGCTTCTAACACACACACACAAATCACACACACACAAATCACACACAAACACACACACACAAATCACACACACGCAAATCACACACAAATCACACACACACAAATCACACACACACAAATCACACACACAAAATGGGGGTAGCTGCAACATGGGTAGCATATTCAAACTGGAAAAGACTTTAAATATTTTTATTATTAGATATAGATTATGAAACACATATTTAAATGTGGTTAATTTTAATTTTTTTAAGGAATCAAAACTATGAGAAAAGACCAAGAAAATTGTGCTGGATGGCCAGCTTCCACCATGGCTCCCCTCCTATTTAAGTCTGGGTACTGTGTCACCCAAAGTCTTCAGACATATTGTTCCAGGTTTGAGTTTGCCTGTGAAAGAAACTCATGAGAGCTGGAAGTGAGGAGTGAAGAGGAGGTCTTTATATAAAGCAGGCTTAAGGATTAGACATCGCAGGTTTGACAGATGTGATGGCTTGCAGAATTCTTTATGAGCTCCCACTGTCCATCTGGATAAGATTTACAGACCCTTCAGAAACTCCTATAAGCTTGAGTTCTGTGCCCACACTCTAGACTGTCAGGCTAAGATCTCTGATATAAAGCAGACCTCTTCTGATCTTGTCTAGCTGCTTTTCTAATATCTATTCACCTAGCTCTTCCAATAATAGTGTAAGGCCCTAATTAATATTAAACCTTTATCATTGTAATACATAGGATGTCTTCTGATTTCCTGATCAAATTCTGACTACTGTTAAAATATAAATAATTGTCCAGAAAGATATAAAAAAGAATCACACATTGATCTTCTTTAAATTAAAATATAAAAATTGTATGGACTAGGATGATTACAGTTGTTCAATTCTCACTGTTATTTGAAGAATAAAGCAATAAGAAGCCTCAACAACTTAACAGAAGAAGCTGCCATTTACTAGGAGAAAAGATTGTGGATGAGGGTATAGCAAAGGTCAGAATTCTGTGAAGCTTGAGGTGTCTATTATTATGAATTATCTTTTATACTCATTACAATTTCCTAACAATTTGGGGGTTTATATTTTTTAAAGAGATATATCTTTAATTTTCTTTCTTTGTACTATTCTTAGGTAACTTTAATGTGCAGATTATACTACAGTGAAAGTTGCCAATGACAAGACAAAGTCATTTACATCAGACCCAAAGCAAAGTGGAGCTGGGTCACGAAAAAGAGGATCTTGTGGGTGTGTACAAGATAAGCACTATCACAAGGACTTTCTATAAACTCACAAGAAATTTGCCCACCCAGCACACTCTGTCCAGCTCACCCTGTAGGTGTATCTAAAATAGGACCTATCATAAAAAATTCCTCAAGACTGCAGCATTTCAGATAAGCCACCCTCACAAGAACACTTGCCTAGCAATGGCTGTTTCTGCCGATAAGTTAACACCAGCTCCCGCATCAGGCCCTGTGACCAGTGATGTTTGTTTCAAAACAGCTCGCATAGACTTCTTTTTGTCTTTAAATGTTTTCCTTACCTCAACCTCTTGGGATGCACTTATGATTCATCATAGCACAAATATCTCAGATTATAATCCTTGTTTATTTCCAAATAAATTTATTTCTTTGGAGATCCACTTTTTCTGTTATTATACGTTGACATTGTTATCATGAAATTAGTTGGGTGATGAGTCTTGTTTTCTTGTCTCCAGAAGAGTTTCTGTAATAGTGCAATTAAACATTCTTTGCATATTTGTTAGAACTCACCTGTAAAATGGTCTGAGCAACCAAAATCTGATTTTTGTGTTTAGTTTTTCTTTTGTGATTGGGAAGGGGGATTTATCGTACCGATTCAAGATGCGAAGGTAACATTATTTTGATTTTCTACATCTTCTTCAGTCCATTTAAGCACATTACATAGTGTTATTTGTTTGTTCTTTTCATGATATTCTTTACAGCAGCCTCCTAAATGTTTCCTCTGCTTCTGCTATGGGCCCCTACAATCTATTTTCAACTCAGAAGCTATAGAGTTTGTTTAAAACATATGATGCCTCCTTTCTTTCTGTAAAACATCTCATGGTTTCCCTTAGTATTTATAGTAAAAGTGAAATCTTTATGATGACTTGAGAAACTTTTCCCATCAGATGTCCAAGTGCTGGTCTGATCTGATCTTCTCATCTTCCCTTGGCTGATTCTGCGGCAGTCACACTGTCCCCCTTGCTGCTCCACAAAAACTCCAGCATGCTCCTACTTCAGTATATTTGCCATTGTTACTGCATCCACCTGGAACCTTTTCTCCCATATAAACATAGCGATTGCTCTTGCATGTCCTTCAAGTCTATTCTTAAACGTCCCATTCTCTGTGAATCTTTCCTGCCCACCCTATTTAAATTACAGACTTCACTCCCAATTCCCCACCTACTTTAAGAGTCTCCATTTATTGTTCCTTGATAAACTATAAATATACATGCTCACTTTTTTATCATCTGTCTCAAATACTGGAATGTTAAGTTCTGTTATGTCAGATATTTCGGTCTGTATGGTTCACTGGTATATTCTTAAAGCATGTTACATACTGGGTATACTCAATGAATATTTGTTGACTAAATATCACATTGGGCTTATCCCAGAAATTCAAGCTTGTTTCAATAGTTAGAGCAATCTACAAATATAATTCATTACATTAACTAATTAAAGGAGCTAAATCACATCACCGCCACAATAGCAGAAGAAAACATTTGATAAAGCTCAATATTCATGCATGACTAATAAACATCTCATGATACTAGGAAAAGAGGAACGGATACATTACTTTCATGTATTAAACACTAACCGTTGTAGCAATGCCAATATACCCAAAATTCAATGAAATTCCTATCAAAATCGTAGCATTCCTCTTAGTCCTTAACAAAGCATTTCTAAAATACTTTGTATTTTAGAATACAAATGTATAGAAGACTAAAGGGCCAAAATAGTCAACTTCTGAAGAAGTAGAAAAAGAAAGTTGAGGAAAGCTTAAAACATGTTATTGAGTTTAAATTTGCAAAAATAAATTCATGAGTAGAAAAATAGACTAATGGAATAAAATAAAAATTAAAAACAATGCTTATATAAAATGTTGATAACTGATTGGGATGTCATTAGAAATCAGTAAGTAAATAGATGGACCATGTAATAAAAGATGCTAGGCAAATAATGTGGTAGGGAGCATAATAGCCCTCAAAGATGCCCATGCCTAACCCTGGAACCTGTGAATATGTTACACTGCATGGCAAGAAGGGCTTATCAGATGTGATGAAGGATGCAGACTGAGATGGAGAGATCTTCCAGGGTTATCCAGATGGGCCCAGTCTAATCACATGAGCTCTTAAAAATGGAGAACCTTTCGAAGCTGAGTCCAGAAAGAGATGTGACAATGAAAGAATGGTCAGAGAAATATGACACTGCCAGCTTTAAAGAGAGAGACGAGAGGCAATGAGACAAGGAATGCTAATGTGCTCTAGAAGATAGAAAAGACCGGGATATGGATTCTACCCTAGCCACCAGAAAGAAACAGGTCTGTCAACAACTTGATTTTAGTTCACTAAAATTCATGCCTGATTTCTCACTTGTGTGGATTGTAAGATGATAAGTTTGTGTTATTTTAGGTCACTTAGTTTGTAGAAATTTGTTACAGCAGTAATAGAACAAGTGAGGCATATGAGGCAAATTAGATTGGATACCTATCTCCAATAGAAATCAATTCAAGGTGAATTCCAGGAAAATACTTAAAACATTTAGAATAAAAATAAATGAGAAATTTTGTTACCTTTGGTAGGTCATAAAACCAAGAAAAACCAACATTAAAGAGAAAAAATGAACATATGACTACATCCAAATATAAAGCTTCTATATTTGGATGATATCACAAGGTGACAAGACAATTCATAAACTGTAATACTTGTAACATACATATGAGTGAATAAATGTATATTTAGAATATATAATATATGAACTCCCAAAAATCAACAGGAAAAATAAGACATAGAACAAGCAAAATACATAAACAAAAGAAGGCAAAACAAAAATAATGACTCATAATTATATGAAAAGAAGCTCATCTCCATAGATGAGCAGATAAATGCAAATTAAAACTACCCTGAGATGCTTTTTACGTCCATGAGCCTGATAAAAGTTAGAGTCTAAAAGTAATAATTAACAAAGATGGGAAGTAACAGAAAATCTTGTCCATTACTGGTTAAAATATAAACTGATACAGCTACTTTATAGAATATTGCATTATAGAATGAAGTTGTGAGTATGTATATGCAGTAACTCAGCAGCTTCATTGCTAGTCTGTACTCAAGAGAAACTTACAGGAGTGGAGCAGGAAGTAAATACAAAATGATTACAACATTGTTTGTGATATGAAAAAAATAAAAAAAATAGTTTTCCAGTAAAAAGAAAAAAAATAAGTAAAAATAAATCCTGGTCTATTCTAACAATGGAATAATATATAGCCATTAAAATAAATCAATTATTACTGTACATATGAACATAAGTATCAGCAAAACATATTTAGTGAAAAAGTAAGAAGCTGAAGAAGAATATATACAATATGGTTACATTTATATGAAGTCCAAAATCTTGCAAAATAAAGAAATGTATTTAGAAATAGATACACATGTGAGAAAACTAGAAGAAAATTAATGAAAGGATAAAAGGGGTATCAGTAATTCTGAGTAGCTTAGGGTATTTCAATTGGAAAAAAAAAATAGTATTGTATTCTTTAAGTCAGGTAGTGGGTATTAGCATTTGTTTTACCATCATTCTTTATTCCTATAGCTACGTTATATATTTTCTATGTATTGAATGTATTTTTGCATAATTATATAATAAAAAGGAGAAAATAAAAAGTAGAAAATGATAAATAACACATAACAAAGAAATGGAGAAAAAATTATAATCTAGTTGAGTAATGGTATATTGCATAGCTAGTTTCTTAAGTAGATGTAAGTACATGATGTATGCAAGATTGTACATACATGTTCTTAATTATATATAAATGTGTATATATATATATATATAATATAAAATACTAAACAAAGTACACCAAAATATTAGCTCATATATTAGTGAGGTAATGCTTTGCCTTTTTTGTACCTTAAGTTTGATATACTAGGTGTATTTGTCTGTTTCCACACTATTATAAAGAACTGCCCAAGACTGGGTAATTTATAAAGGAAAGAAGTTTAATTGACTCATAGATCAGTATAGCTTGGGAGGCCTCAGGAAACTGAAAATCATGGCGGAAGACAAAAGGAAAGCAAGGCAGCTTCTTCACAAGGCAGCATGAAGGAGAAGTGCCGAGTAAAGGGGAAAGAATCCCTTATAAAACCATCAGATCTCGTGAGAACTCACTATCACAAGAACAGCATGGGGGAAACTGCCCCCATGATTCAATTGCCTTCACTCCTTTGGCGTGTGGGGATTATGGGGGCTATGGGGATTACAATTCAAGATGAAATTTAGATGGGGATACAAAGTCTAACCATATCAGTAGGCATGTGTTGAATTTTAAACTCAGAGAAAAATACTAGTGTTTTTATAGGATTCTTACTAAAGAAAAACCAGAAAGTAATAAACCATCTATGCTAAGACATAAAATTCAGTTGTTTAGTTACAAGATAGAACATGGCCTTCTAAGAAAGCAAATTGACTTCTAACATACAAAGCCATAGAGAAGATTCAAGTGACTGACGGATCTTAAACAGAGCTATTATTACAACTCAAACTGCAGTAAAATATCCTCAGCAACGTAGACGTATGTGTTTCACTAGTCAGAGCAATACAAATTTAATGAAGCTCCATTGGTGGTGTTTTTAATCAGACAATTTCTGAAGATGTCCTGGCTTATTCAAAGATGCAAGCCAAATCTCTGTAAGAGTACCATAATAAGAAAAAAAGAATACAGGCAAATGAGAGCGGTTCCAAAGTTTAGGGAGTTTTTGTAAGGAATTAATAAATAAAAATGTTCTTGAAAGAGAGAAATTAATATTCAGTTCATACTGCCAGAATTGCAGGCAATTTATCAAAGGCCCCTAACTCTCCAAAATCTCTGTATTTTTTGACACACACTTCGCAGTACAGAAGAAAATGTCTCCGGTAATAAATCACAAAGTTAAAATTACCTAGTCTACAATCAACTAGACAGTGATGGTAAATCATTTTCTACCAAAAGAAAGAAATGTCTTGTTTATTCAGGTTCTGCTCTACTTAAAAGTTTTCCTTGTTGGTGAGCAAGTGGTTAGAAAATCATACTTTGTACGCACATGCAGCTTAATTAACATTCAGCTCAGGAAGGTAACTCAGGTCTTATCCATACCTTCAGGTTTGCTCTCAGCAAGTAATTGTTTCAATATCTATATCAAAAATGGTGTAAGCCTGCAACATGTTTCTGAATGATTAACAAGGTGATACTCATGTCTTCATTGACTCCTGGATGGTTTATTTTTCTTAATAAGAGGAATTCATACAAATCAGTCAGAAAAAAAAATGATTAAGAGGAAAATCACCTTGAAAATTATTGTATATTAGATGCGAGATCATTTCCAAATTCTCCAGTGTGCATATTTGTTAGTGCAAGTAAAGAGCCCTAGTGCTGATTAGGTTTGAGGTATCACCATCTGGCCAGAATTTATGAACTCTACATGTTGCTTGATGTGTGCTTCAGGGTACACTTTTAAGCAGAGACACTACTTTGAAGGTCATAAAAAACATAATAAGAGATAAGGCTAATTTCCTTTAATAAAATAATAATAAATTCCTTTAATAAAAACATAGAGGAATAATATAATAATTTTCTTTAATAAAATATAATAAAAGATAAGGCTAATTTCCATTAATAAAATATAGTAACTGCATGCCAACACAGCATTCCAAAAAAAGAAATGGAGAGGAAGGGAGCATGGGTCATTAATCTTGTCAAAAATATAAAATTATATAAGACGAATTGGGAATGATTTTCCTAGAAACTGTTTTTCTCGTCTGCGGCCATTGTGCTGCTGCTACAGAGACGACTACCACAAGCAGCCCTTCACGCCCTCCTCCCAGTACAAAGCTAATTGACTTGTGAGAAATGTTAAGCTTGGAAAAACCAGCATTGCTGCACATATTTTTTATTCTGCTTCAACATTAGAATAATCCTTGAGTAGGGGAAAGGTTAAAAACCCTTCCGGATAAGTGTTACTAATTAATGATGATTGTTCTAAACAATGTTTGGGTAATTTTTCCTTGTCCCTTGACATAAACTTGATAAATAACCAAGAAGTGAGAAGGAGATTAGTGGGTTGATTAAATTCCATTCAGGTACTTAAAGTTAGCTCCAAAAATTTAGCTATTTATAAATTGTCATGCATTGTTAATGTATAAGAGATGTAGATTTCATTTATCTTTGGTGGAGCAAGATGAAGCAGTGAATCACTGAAGCCAAATACTAAACTGAAAGAAAGTAAAAGACCTTTTCCCTTTTCCTTAAGAAAAAGCATCATTAGTTAAAAATATATTAGTTGATACCAGAGAATTATATTTAAAGGGACAGCAATAAGCAAATTGATTACTCTGGTGACTATTGGAGTGACATTGCCTTTTAGTTGTACTTCCACAAAAATTCACAATATTTGCCAAAATCAACTTATCCATTACACTATTATTAATTAATTTGTCATTCTTTGATTTATATAGTCAATATCTCTATCTCAATTGGATCTATCTCAACTGCTTCTAAACGTGCCACCATAGTCTCTCCCATTTCAACAATCTCTTCCAAGTACTATGTCATTTCTTCTTTTCATATTTTTGAAAACTTTTGAAAAACTACCTATATTCCTCCACCATTTCTGGTTCATTCCATTCTAGTGGACATGGAATCTGTTCCTCCTCCAAAACAGAATTTGGTAACCCTTAAATTACTAAACTCAAAATAATATGTTGAAGTTTTTATCTTTACCTCTCAGTGGCATTTAATGATAAGACCACTACTTTCTTCCCTTTTACCCTTCTTTATTGAATTCAGGCAAATAACATACTTACATTTTTCATCTTATTCCCCATCTTAGAAACCACCTCAGCTTTCTCCATTCAGCCATAAAATTGTGCTTTTCCTCAAAGATGAATCTGCGTCTCCTCTCACTCTATACTATCTGTTAGCTAATTTTATTTTTGCACATTGCTTAGATTACTGTGCATTATATACACACGTGCATGTGTGTACATGTGCACACACACTATATATATGGACATGTATATGTGTGTGTGTGTATATATAGTATATGTATAAATTACTATGATACAACATAATGGTGGCATGTTAAATTAGTGGAAATTACCCTGATTTGATCACTGCACATTGTATACATGTAAAGAAATATCAGTCTGTATTCCAAGAATACGTACAATTATGATTTGTCAAATGAAAAAGTTCATAAATTGAAAAAAACTACAATTGCTTCATCATGCCTGCTTACAATTACAGGGATTTTGAACCATTTGTTCACTCCTTGGATTTCCTCATTTTTTTCAGATTCTTGCTTAGAAGTCACTCCTCTACGGACCTCCTCTGACATATTGAACATTGCAGTCCATTATAAGCTGCAAGAGGACAGGGATTTTTGCCTCTTTTATTCCCTACTGTATCACCAGGGGCTACAGCAGTACCTGACAAACAGTGGGCATATAATGAATATTTGTTAAGTGAAGTAACAAATTCAATAAAATCACATCACCTGTTTAAAGCACTTCATTAGCTTCACAATGCACTCAGAATAAAGAGAAATTCTTTTTATACAATATAAGTTCCTGCAGAATGCAGACACTTTATACTTCTCCAGCCTCTTCTCAACTCCTCTCCTACTAGCTTCTGTATTTAAGCCACATTAGACCTTTCTTCAGTTTTTTTATATAGACTTTGTTGCATCACATCTCAGAGCTTCTGTACATGTTCTTTCTCCTGCCTAGAAAGGATCATCCCTCCACTTTCGCCAGCTAATCCCTGCTCAACTTTTAATCTCAGCAGGAGGCCCATTCTCTCTGGCAATTCTCTGGCCTCTAGACCATTTATTATATGCTCACATGTCAACATGTACTTCGTACAGCATGTAACACAATTGCACTTTTATATTTTAACAAATTATATTTCCTATATTGAACTGTAAGTCTCTTGAAAGAAGGAATTTTGTTCTTGCTCATCATCAGTTTTTTCAACATCCAGTGCACCATTTAGAATTTATAGTCAATACAGTGTTGTGGAATGATAGAGGAAAAGAAAGAATTAATAATGTTCCTTTAAATTAGGATGGCAAAGATCATATATAGAAAATCGGCTAAGTTGTGGTCCATTCATGTTTGCTCCCAGTTAAGGAGCACAGTTATGAAAAGGAAGGCTTCAAATTAATAACCAATAGATTTTTTAAAGAAGAAAACTGGCCAGGTGCTGTGGTTCGTGTCTGTAATATCAGCATGTTGGGAGGCCAAGGCAGGATTACTTGAGCCCAGAAATTCAAGACCAGTCTGAGAACATGGTAAAACTCTGTCTCTACAAAAAATACAAAAATTAGCTAAGTTTGGTGGCATGCGCCTGTAGTACCAGCTACCTGGCAGGCTGAGGTGGAAGTATAGCTTGAGTCTGGGAGGTCAAGGCTGCAAAGAGCCATGATTGCATCACTGCACTCAAGCACGGGTGGAGCAAGACCTTGTCTCAACAAAAAGAAAAATCACTAAGCAAAATAAGACATGTGAAGGATCATGTCAAAGGTAGGAAAAATTAGGACAACATTAAAAGCTTTCTTCCCACGCCACTAAATCAACTTGACTAACAAAATTACAAAATTACAACTTGATTTAGCATTCAGAAAATTAATTACATATCAAACATATACCCATTAATCAAATACTAAAGTAATTTCTGAGTTAAATGGCATGATGTTAGCTTATGCCAGAGTTGATCTTGAAAGATTGTTCAAATATGGCTCGGTGTGATTGAAAGTTCTGTGTGAATATGCTTTTGTAGAGATTCAACAGTAACACCTTAGTGTATGTTTTTTAAATAAAAGGTATCTGAGTAGCAGCAAAATTATTCTTAAATTTCAATTTTATAGCTGGATATGTTGTACCCTCACATATATGATAGGATCCAATATAGATTAATCCCTTTTAGAAGTCAATCAGGAAGAGGGGGACAGTTAAAACAGTTGCTTGGCTTACAAACATTAGGACAACTTTCTTATTCACACCATCTGATTATTGCATTTCATTTTTTCCCCAAGATTTAGACTACACAATGAGTTAAGAATGATAAAAATAAGCTCACCAATACACTATATACATATTTACCAAAATCTGTTCATGTCTATGCATATAAAAACGCTGATAATTTATTAGTTGGACTCATTTGTACTTTTTGTCACTATAGACCAGTTTTTTATTTACATTGAAGATTAAGAAATGCCCTAAATTTCTAATCTGACAAAAATTCATACAAGATTTAAATATTTTAATGGAAAACAAAACAGAAGTAATCATTGAAGAAGTTATAGAAAGGAAACAAAATAAACAGATTATATGGAAGGATTTTTAGAAGAGAAGTAAATAAATTAATATACTAGGAAAAAAGGGAAATATAATTGATAAATACAGATGAGAGTTCTTTTGAAATAATGATAAAATAGAAAATCTGTCAAAACTAAAATGAAAGATGCATAAATATATAAATAAATGATAAAAAGATGTTGCATACATATGTGACATTTTTCAGAATCAAAAAAATTTAAATTTCTGTAATAATA
Source organism: Piliocolobus tephrosceles (assembly GCF_002776525.5). NCBI lineage: Eukaryota > Metazoa > Chordata > Mammalia > Primates > Cercopithecidae > Piliocolobus > Piliocolobus tephrosceles. The sequence continues at coordinate 25,348,138 of NC_045436.1, read as the reverse complement.
AAATTTAAATGTTTATAAATTTTAAAAACTAGAAGAAAGAATGTTGAATGTTCACAATACAAAGAAATGACAAATATTTGAGGTGATGGATATGCTAATTATCCTGATTTGATCATCAGACATTGTACAAATGTATCAAAATATCACTCTGTATCCATGAATATGTACAATTATTTGTCAAATTAAAAAATTTCATAAATTAACAATTTTTAGATAAGTATCAAATCGTCTCTGAAACTGTAACTGTGAAATGTAACTGTAAAATGTTAAAAAAGTAACTACTACATTGTTTAACTATTTCTAACTAGAAGAATATGAAACCTCTCCCTAATCATTATGTGTAATTTAATTACAATTACCTTAATACTAAATATGGCAAAAGATACAAATCAAAATTATAAATAGAATATTATCAAATTAAGACCAGCTTAATATAATATGAATGAAATACCCAACTAAGTATGTATTATTCTGGAAATTTTAAAAAACATTCATTTTTAGAGAATTCATTAAAATATTTTATCACATCAATAACTTAAAGGGTAGAATTATGTATTATTTTCAATACATAGCAAGAGCATATTTGATTAATTTTCATATTCTAACCCTGTTTTATAGAGGTTAAAAACCTCTACTGGTTATATTAAGTGACATATTTTATATGAATTATTTCAGTTAATACTCTTAATAATCCTATGAGAAGGATATATTGTCAACTTTAATGTATTATTGTTCCTATTTTAGTAATAGGTTTACAGAGATCTTTCCTCAAAGTCATGAATACAGCATAAAGCAGAATTGAAATGCCAACCTAGGTCTATACATCTTCAAACAGTGAACTTTTAACAACAAATTGCATATTCCAACACAATAATAGAAAAATCACTGGAATTGCATAGAAAGAGTAGCAACAGACCTAGTTTAATAAATTACAACGGTATAACGTAATGGTAGCATTTTAAATTAGTGGAAAGAAATGAATTATTCAAGAAAAGGTGTTGAAACAACTGGCTAACCATTTGGAAAAAGAATAACATTGATTCCTACCTTGTGACATAAACCAAAATAAACTCCAGATGGATTATAGATTTATGTTCAAATATTGAAACCAAATTTATTCCACATACCAACTAAACCCAGAAAATAGAAGGCTGGTTGGTTTTCACAAACTTAGGAACATTTCAGGAACAAATATGAGGCACTTTAAAAATAGAAACTTCCATTTTCCACTTCAAACTTTGGGAAATTCTTTTTTCTAATATTATTAGACCTTTTATATTAAGTGACTAGATAGTGAGAATGCCACTGGATAAAAGTAGAACACATATTTCTATTTTCCTTTTCTTGACCTCACAACTTCCAGGTAGGTAGATATTAGTTGTAATTGTATAGTCCTGAAACTTTGCCTGATTCTATTAGAATAAACATTTCTGGTTACAAAGAGAATGATTGAGCAATTGTACAATACTTTAGGGAATGAAGAGAGGACTGAATGGAATGTCTTCTAATTTCCTCCATAAAATATGGAAAAATCCCATATTGTTTATAATCAACCTGAATACTCAAAAAATTTTTGATTCAAATATTTCTCAGTGTTTCAATTATATTCTTATATCTGTTAGGGTGCATGATCTTCAGGTACATAGGCATCATTTATTCTTCTGCAAAAATAGATGCATGATAGAATCATGCGATCAATTACCTGAAACAGTCAAGCAAAAGTTTCATAGTGTCATGAACGTTTTAATTTGTTCAGTTCATTCATGCTACAAATACATATTGAATAACTATCAAATGCCTCTCTTCTAGGGCTGGATATAGAAGTCATACTGCCTTCCATCAAAGGGCTTACATTGAAAGTCAAAGAGAATGAATGTAGTATATTAGGCACTCTGATAGGAGTAAAATACATTGCGTGAGCACCTGTGGATGGGCAGCATTGATAACAATACTGATGAGTAAAATGCTTTCCTGGGGGGCTGATATTAAAGTTGAATCATGAGTGAAAACTCTAAGTGTTATCCAAAAACAGAGGTGGCTGAAATGAGAAGAAAAGACATTATCAAGTAGGAGAAAAACAAGTCTACAGACCGGAGGCAAGAGAGACTATGGAGAATTATAGGGGAACTAAGAGTGGCTTGGTAGGGCTGCAATGCTGAGAAGTGTCAAGCAAGAAAGCTAAAGGGTCTGGGTCTTGAAGAACCTGAATAACACATTAAATTCAAAGCTTTATCATAAGGGCGACGTGAAGCAGTTGACATGAGACCGTTGTGGAGCCATCGCCTATAAAAGAGAGCACCAGTGTCTACTATTCAGGCAGCCCATCACACACACCTTACTGCAGGCTGCAGAACCAGTCAGCATGTCCACCTTCTTCTAACAAATGACTTGAACTCATTATAAAATGTCCGTCTGCAAAACTCAGTCATATCCTTTAGGCTAGGATTTTCTGGCTTTCAATCCCCACTCCAGTTGCATGCATCCCTCATCTGGCCCAATGTCATATTTAGGCTTCATTCCATTCACCGTTTCACTCTACCCTATATACCTCTAGTATCGACCTTATAAACTTGCATAAATCATTATATTCTCTGAATATGAAGCTTGCTTTTTTATATTAACTGAATCCCATTTACATGGAGTTTGTTTCTTCTCCCTCACATCACACATCTCATGGCAATATATTCCCTGCCCTCAACTACCACTTCTGTATCATTTGATTCCTTTCCGTATCATTTGACTCCTACAAGCCCTACCATCGCCAACACTCAAACCATCTAATTTTACCACGGCCTTCACCAATATTATCTCCAGATTTTTAATTTATAAACAACTGTGACTTGGCTCAAAACTTTCAACTTTATCAACCTACACCTGGACTCTCAGTTCCTTGAACACCTCACCTGTATCCACCTCAGCCACCCACTGGCATGATCAAACCTGCAACCTTATTATCACCAAAAGTTGTGCCATCTCCAATACCTCAGTATTGCCACCTCATCCACTGTTCCAATACATTTACCTATACTACTTTCTCACCATTCATCACTACTGTCTTGCTTCACTTCCCATTATAAATACTCCCTTACCACATACTCTCAACTCCCTTGCCCCTATTTCACTCAAAAATACTCAGTTAGTCTTTTGGTCGGAATGCTTTTTGTTACAGATGGAAGGAACACAATTTGACCCACTTGAACAAAAAGGAAACTTTTCTTGTTCCTCATAATTTGGAAATCTGAGAGACCAGAACATCTGAATCCAGAGGTTCAAACATGCTCAACAGGCTCTGCCTGTCCAACTCTGTTCTATTTCCATCCGTGTGATCATTATTTCTAGGCAGGTATGATGACTCCCTAATAATAGACTTAAGTAATCTTTAAAACCAATGACCTTAGAATAAAGGAGATCCAGTATCTCTAACCAACCACATATAAATGACTCTGACCCTATTTACAGTATATACCTGCCTCTGCGTCCATCACTGTGGACACGGAAATGGGGTAAACTTGTTTCCCTTTTTAAGATTCAGGACTTCACCTATGGTGAAAGAAATGAGGCAACAGTATTAACTTGATAGCTCCACCAGATTCACACGATAGAGTAGTTTTTTTTTTTTTTTTTTTGAGACGGAGTCTCGCTCTGTCCCCTAGGCTGGAGTGCAGGGGCGTGATCTCGGCTCACTGCAAGCTCCGCCTCCCGGGTTCACGCCATTCTCCTGCCTCAGCCTCCCTAGTAGCTGGGACTACAGGAGCCCACCACACCCGGCTAATTTTTTTGTATTTTTTAGTGGAAACGGAGTTTCACCGTGTTAGCTAGGATGGTCTCGATCTCCTGACTTCGTGATCCGCCCTCCTCGGCCTCCCAAAGTGCTGGAATTACAGGCGTGAGCCACCGCGCCCGGCCAGATAATGTAGTTTTCAATGAGTAAAAATACCAACCCTTACTACATCCCCACTGAATACAAATCTTATTCAGGTTTGTACACACAAGCTTCTGAAGTTAGAGAGAAAAATCACTTAACCTCGCTTAGCGATTTCCATTTAAAATCAGCAACACAAAAATTCAAATGGATATTCACTGTTGTTCAACAAGTCTACTTCTCCTCTTTAGTAATTTTATTCATCCACTCCCTGGGTTCAGTATGTCATTCTTTTCCTCCCTCCTCAATATTAAACACACCTCTCCTACCACATTCACAGCATATATAAGCCACTGTAGAGTAATTTCTTACCTGTTCATCACAAAATATATGTGTTCCTAGCCTGCCTCAAGAAAGATGCCTGGAAAAACTGAAAAAAGACAGTAATATTCACTAACAAATGGAACACTGGAAAAGGACAAGAGAGAGGTCTGGGGAACAACCGTGATGAATCCCCTTTGAGACATTTTGAGTATCCAAGTGAGAATTCCTGGCAGTGCCAGAAGCTCAGGGAAGTCCTGGAAACTCATCAGTATGTGTGTACTCATTAAAGGCACTGTGGATGCCAGTTAGATCAACCAAAGAGATTGTATACAATAAGAAAATAGCAGAATGGAGTCCAAAATTACCAACAGAGTCATTAAGCAATCTCGCCAAAGAAAACCAACATAATAGAATGAAGATGGAAGAAAATTCAGGAGGGAGTGCATGCAGAGGGTGGTGAAGAAGGGGACATCATGGAAACCCAAGGCAGAGGAATTTTCAATTCTGCTCTGATCTAATGTATTCTATTTATCCACATGAGGTCATTTTATTATCATGAGAAATATCAATAAGCACGTTCAGTTCAGAGAGAATTATTAAATGTCAAATGGTACTTGTGGTTAAGAGAATGACTGATTTTAAAAAGACAACTGTATTTAACAATCAGGGTTAATTTCTGACATTTTAAGGTCAATTCCATTGGAGCAATTTAAGCAATGAATTGGAGATAAAAGATACTGAAACTGAGAAAGCTTAGGTCCTGAGATGCTGAGGTTTGCTATTCAAATCACTTAATGGGTAGGCGGAAAATACATATTTTTAGTTTGAATGTGATACTGGATTGTTTTTGATAATGTATTAATTTGAGGATTCCTTGGATATGTAAGTATAGGCCAAATGAAAAGGTATTTAGGAGGCAGCTCAACTTGTTTTTAATCCAGTCCTTAAGCTAAAGAAAGTGAGAGAGGGAGAGGGAGAGGGAGAGAGCAAGAACAAACTGGTCTGGCTCGGTTCTCCAGAGTAGAAAAATTATACAGGAAATAAGATGCCCTATAGTGTTTTGGTGCATATATGCCTTTATAACGTATTGTGGCAATTAGCTAAGTAAGGATTTGAATATTCAGGTTCTAGCTACATATCTTTAAAGAAGCAATCAACTTGAAAAAGCTGAAAAACTACTTTGCATAAATACTTTTAATTAGTTTTAAATAGCTCCTACAGTCTTGTAAAGACACAAAACTAAGAACAGACTGATCTTAGTCTTGATTTCTAGGTTGTTCTTTATTTCTAGTCTCTTCCCCTGACAGATGCCTAATTAGCTACCAGAATTTACCTTATATGTTGAAAGACAACTAGTTCAAAATCACAAAGGTATTTCTCCATCGCAACTATCTCTTTTTGACACACATTGAGAAGTAGCAAGTACTTCAATACTGTATATGTTTAGCACATATTTTCAATACAATATGAAAAAAATTAGATACAAAATAACCCAAATATAGTTGAGGTTTTTTAACTTCCAAAGAATTAGGTTTCTCCCAGGAAACTGAGCTAAAGTACACATGCCTTTATCGTGGTTGATTTTGTTTTTCTTTCATGAACTGATCACATAGTAATAAATTAAATGTCAGTCTCTTCAGTAATGGTTTATTTTACAAAAGTAGGTTGACTACTGTAGGTGTCAGTGTAGAAACATTTTAGAATAAGAAACTACCTGACTCTGCTGAACAATTACATACCTATCTAGTATTATAAATTTTAAGAATTGTGATCACTTTAGAACAAAGACAATTATAATAAGACATGTCACTGGAAACTGTTATTTTCAATACAACAAAAGATCCTAAAAATTAAACTACAATTTACTATTGAAGATATTTGGTCTGAAGTAGTGGTACATGTCTGTAGCCTCACTACTTAGAAGACTGAGGCAGGACGATCGCTTGAGCCCAAGGGTTCAAGGCTACAGTACATTATGATTGAGCCTGCAAATAGCCACTGCACTCCAGCCTGGGCAACATAACAAGATCCCATCTCTGAAAATAAAATAAAACAAAAATGTTTAATTTTATTTTTTAAGTTGAATATCCTAATAAAAAAACTACATTCTCTGTAGATTTTTTTTTTAAATAGGCTAAACTGAAGCCACAAATTGTATGAAATAAAAATTAATGATAACTAATGCCATATATATTTCTCCCAGCAGAACTTCTCATAAAAAATTATGATCTAGACTACCTTGGGTCTCATCTTACCCCTTCAGCATGCCTGGGAGTGAGTAAAGAGTAAGCACACAGGTAAAATAATGACATAGCAACAGAAAAATCAAGATTTACCTGATAGGATCAACAAAGAAAATACTCCATAAACAAAAATAGCTCCAACAAAATGGCTATAGAACATCTTTTAGTACTTAGCATAGTAGTCTACTTGTGCTCAACTCTCAAAAGATAAAGGGAAATTTTAGTTACATACCCTGGTTGAATGATTTTTATGAAACTTGTATTTAGACTGGCAACCTTACACAGGAGATCAGTATAAAACATTCCATAGACCTGTTTTTAAAGTCAAATGTTTCCTGCTCTGTATGAGGATTGAAAAATTGAATACAACAATCAATGAACTGTATCATACTTTTAAATCAATTCTCAACATTTTAGAAAATAACTATAAATCTATTTTTAAACTACTCATAAATCTATTAGCATATTTTGGCAATGTTTCGTGCTAATTAATGTATAATTACTGAATCATTCATTCCAATTATTTTTCACAAAATACTATGTTTCTTCAGAAAAAAATATAAAGTTATAGGAGCAAACAGAAAATTGACTCAGTTTCCTTGATACTACAAAAGCATGGAAATGTGTGCTTAGAAAACACATATTTTCTTAGAAGCCATGGGAATATCTGCTAAAAATATGTACTCTGTGTGTGTGTGTGTGTGTGTGTGTGTGTGTGTGTGTATATATATATATATATATATATATATAGAAGGTAGGAGATGAATGAGCTTCTGATAGTGCTTAGGAAAAAGAAAAGACTTTCTTGTTCAAACCATTATATATATAAAATATAAAATATAATAATTTTATATTTTTATATAATAAATCAATAAGCAGAGAATCAGCACATACTGAAATGACTTAGGTTAACATAAACTGGCCAGGAAATATACATATGATTTAAACTAAGGCTGCTATGGGAAGTTTATGAGGATTTAAAAAGGAAATTTTTTGTGGGTGTAGGGAGCAAACAGAAATGTTACAGGCGAAGATTACGCCCATGCTGCATGTGGTTGAAAATCCTGGGTTGCAGTTCTCAAGGAAAGAGACTCAATGCTGAGGTCTGAGTATTCCTAGGGTTCAGATGTAGCCAGTGACACTGTGCAAAGGATTGAGAAAAAAGCAGAAGAAAAAATAATTTTATATTAAATATTTATTTTTAAAAATAATATAATTTTATATTATATAAATATGTAAACATATTTATATATAACTATAGAATTTTATATATATATATATATAAAATAAATGAAGTCTGAATTAAAGGCCATTTGTCTCTCAGGTCAAGGGTTCTACAAAGTCCATTGTCATTAATAGTCAAATTTGGGTTTTCATGGAGTGGAAAGAAGAGAAAAACAACTCATCCTCAGAGAAGGTGAACTTGTCACGGACTGTCTGTCATTGTTTTTGCTATTATGTTCCTTGCCTGTCACTCCAAAGGACAGCCTCCAGGATAAGTTAATGGCAATACAGTTTAAAACAGTTGCCGTGTTGTAAGATACTGCTCAGTTTCACAACAGTGAAGATGTCATGGAACATCTTGATTAAAAAGCTGTACTACAAGGCATTCCTTAGAATCACTAAGCTGAATTTTTAAGAAGTCACCAAGACTTTATCACTCTTCCTAATTACTTTGTGTGCAACCCCAGTAGGATTTAAATGAAAAGTAAACCTTCCTTCAAACTGAGATCTTCACAATATCTCTTACTTCAGGAGGTGCAAAAGAAAATCATCTGTTTCATCATTGTGGTAGAAGCAGTGCTGGGATGACATGAAAACTAGACTAATATCTTTGTCTTCACAAGAGATTCTGGAAGAATAATTTAGAATAGAATAGTTGTTTAGAATATTCTCTAGAACTGAATAGTTATTCTTTAGAATAGAATATCTATTCTTTAGAATAGTTAATGCCTGATCATATAGTTACACAAAGTTTTGCAAGTGGAAATAAAATTTCTTAGATATTCATTTAGAAAACCATTAGATTACAGTAATTGATTTCTCAGAGAATCAGAACATACTGAAATGAATTATATGACTTAGGTTAACATAAACTGGCCCAGAAACATAAAGATACAATTTAAACTAAGGCTGCTATGGGTAGCTTATGAGTATTTAAAAAGGAAATGTTTTGTGGGTGTGGGGAGTATACAAAATGTTACAGGCAGATTACATCCATGATCCATGTGGTTCAAAATCCTAGCTTGCAATTCTCAAGATAAGAGAATTAATGCTGAGGTCTGGGTATTCATAGGGTTTAGAAACAGCCAGTGATACTGTGCAAAGGATTAAGAAAAAAGTAGAAGAAAAAAATCTTACCGCAAAAGTTATAGCTACTTGGAAAACTTTAAGGTACATTAAAAGTCAGAATTGTGATCTTGAAATCAATATTCTTAGTAAGGGTAGGAAAAGGGAATCCATTGAAATTAATTGCAAGAATGAAGTGAAAAAAGAAAGGAATGGTGGCTAGGGCTATTAGTGATGGACACATGAATCTCAAAGATTTATCTAAATGATGGAAATTCAATTCTGTTACTGTGTTGTATTCATAGGGAAAGAATAGCTAAATGAACAAAAACTACAAAAAGGAAATCAGCAGTATGAGAATTTCTATTAATAGGTATGAAAGCAAAATTAATGAAAAACTAATTGTGAGAGAAAATGGGAAAAATAGAAAGTCCTCAAGCTAGATTAAATGCCATACTAGAAGATAATATAATAAATAAAATAGAGATTTCCCTCAAATACAACAATTATAATTATCTCCCCATGGTTATATATTATTATGTAAATGCCAGCCAAATGCTCATTTTTCACCACATTTCTAGAGACCTACTCGACACATGAGTGGGAATCCTTTTGAAACATGGGGAAAAAATTCTGAGGTGAGAGTTATCCGACTTTAATCTCTCAGAAATCTTTGGCATTTGTTATTGACTCTCAGCAAGGTATATACGTTTAGTTTCTCAATCAATTAAAACTTGTAAACAAATTTTATTACCGGGAATTCTCTTTTATTCCTTGTCTTTCCAAATGGTTTAATTATACTTGCTAGAATTGACTATGTAAAAATTCCTTAAATCTTGAAAGCTTGATCTTTGGAATGTTTCAGATAAAATATTTTCTCTTTTCCTGGTATTTGCTACACTCATTTTTCCTTCAACAAATTTAGTAAGTTTCAAGTTATCCTAAGTAAGCTGGCGTTCTCATTAGTTTACCATAGATATTTTCTGGCTGGATATATAAATGTTCATTATAAAACAAACACTTGTGTCTGTGGCATTATCTATTAGAGTCTAATGATAAATGAAAAGTGGTTTCCACTTTTGATGCTGTATGATATCAATCCTAGGAAGATTGTGAACCTCTGTTTGTGGCTTTGATCACTGATATAGTCTTAGCAGTAATTTCTAGTGTAGTTTAGGATTCTGCAATTTTATGGATGGTTTTAGATTTTATTGATATCTGGATTTTGAAGGTAATGAAACTAAACCTGAAATACATTAATCATCATATGGATTTTCATAAACATTATGAAACAAATTTTTTAAAGTTGAATTTGACTTGCAAATATATTTTGTTGATGTGGCCACTTTTCTGTGAATTAGAGGAGGTGAGTTGTCACAGCAGGTAGGAGTGAATGAGCTGCTAGAAATGCTTAGAGAGAATAAAGAAAAAGAAACCTGTTCAAACCATCATTCCCCAGATTTAAGCAACAGCGGTTATACTTGGCTGGTCCAGCTCCCTTCCCTCATATCTAATCAAACCCACACAGGCTATGAGCATACTAGTCTCTAGTCTACCATCCCACCTTCAATCAAGGATTTTTCAAAAATCTGATCATACCATACATTGTTTTCTTCGGTGGCTTATCAAAGTGACTTTGATCAAAGATCAAAATATTCAGCTCTTTATGCTCTAATCCCAGCCTATCTTTCAAGCTTCATCTCTACCACTACAGTCCTACTGCTGTCTACACTTCAGCCATGTCTGTTACTTGCTTCTTAATTATTCTACATCTTCATGTATTCCCCTAAAGCTTCTCCTATTTCACCTCCTTCTCTGAAATTGTTTTTAAATCCTCCAGCACACACACACAAACACACACACACAGACATTTCTTTTCCTGTGCCTTGATGCATCTCATATATGTCTGTATAATAGCATTCAATACTGAGTTGTAACTATTTATCTTCATATCTATTTTACCACTAGGAATGTACTCTTTCCAGTCAGAGACTGTATCTTATTCATCTTGTATCCTCGGCACTTTGAATAGTCCCCAGAGCTTGCCAATAACTCAGTACAAGTTTGATGAATGGATGAATAATGATGTCTCCATAATTATACTAAAAAATCAGAGACCTGTTCATTAATTATCATATTGTTTGAAATTTCATCAATTGAAACAAACAAAAAGACATTTCATTATAAGAATGTTACATAAACAGTTGAGGTTTACTAACTTACTGCTTTGTGAAAGGCAGGCACTTGTATTCAGAAGCATTCCTAAAGTTCAAAAACCGATACCCTCCATTTCACAACTTTGGTGATGTCACTAAATTAGAATCATGAATGGAAAAAAAGAAAAAAATTATTTCAAAAGAAATTAAGCACAGAAGAACGTCCCCTTCCAAATATTCTTAATTACTTACCTAATTCATTTTTGCTAATAATATATTAAGTGGGAATTTCAATTATGTGGTTTAAAGATAAAATAAATGAATATTTAATTTATACTTAATTCAAAGAGGGAAATACTTTCAATAGTAAAAATCATTTGAAAAGTGTTCATACTTCACTTTAATGAAAGATAAGAATTTATTTTATGCTAAATACTTCAAACTGTCATATAAATAGTCTGTGAAGGAAAGATCATGAAAAACTATCCTTGAAATCTATTTGCATTTAACTTCTAGAAATAGACACATTTCTCCAAGCGAGGACAAAGAAAATCCAAGTAACTATAGTTACGAATATACTACTACTATCTTATTTAAAATCTTTCAATCTTTTAACTTTTCTTAATTTATTCATTTTTAAGTAAAGATGTTTTTTAAATTATGATGCTTACCTGTAGTATTATAACTGTTTATTATCTTTAAGTTGAAATTTCAAAAAAACTTCACCCTACCCCAGAGACTATGACTAGAAGTCAAACTCTGCAGATGACAAAGCATATCATCAGATTACAAATTTAAAATACTTGATAATTTTTGAAAATTTGGGTATAGTTTTTCTATTTGATTTTATAATTCTACATTATAAAGCAGCATTTTTGATTACTCAAACAAATTTGGATTGAGTAATAGGAGTCTTTTTTTGGAAAGGACACAATGTGATTGCTTTTTAGCTAAATGCAATTAAAACGATTTACTGCATGTCATTTCTAGTGCTGTGAATTTAAATTTAATAAATTTTCCTTAAACTAACAGTTTGCAGAATGGCTAATTTAGTAACAAAATTATCTCATTTGTAGAGAGTGATGTCTGGACTAACATTTCACATGCCATAAGACATAATTATCATTTATTTGAACTTTATTCAGTACAGTCATATGTCACTTAATGATGAGGATATATTCTGAGAAACGTGCCATTTGATTATTTCATCATTGTACAACCATCAAAGAGTATGTGCACTTCCACAAACCTGGATGGTATAGCCTACTCCACACCCAGGATATATGGTGTAGCCTATCACTCCTAGGCTACAAACCTGTACGGCATACTTCTGTACTGAATACAGTTGACATGTATTATAGACACAGACAACTGTCATTCAGTGGTAGGTATTTGTGTATCTAAACATAGAAAAGGTATGGTAAAAATGTGGTATTATAATCTTATGGGACCACCCTTGTATATGGAGTTAGTTGTTGATAGAAGCATCATTACGTAGGCCATGACTGTATTTCCTTAATGACTCAGAGGTGCTTTTGAAGTGTTATATTCTCTCAGGAATTTAACGTTATTTATAGTTACTGTAATATATTCATTCATTCATTCATTCATTCAACAAACATTATTGATGCTGTCATACATTTTGCTAAAGTCACAATTAATTAATTTTGGTTTTCATGTTGTCAACCAACAGAGATTTTTTCATACTTTATTGAATATACAATGCTATCAATTATAAATGTTGCATTATTTTATGTGCCACTAAAGGAAAACAACACATTTGCTATTTAAAACTTTGACACTGTGATTTCTTACCACTTAGAACACATATTTATAAAAAGAGCTCTTTTAGATTTGTTTATACGTAGATTTTTACCAACTCATCTTGAAAAATGTATGCAAAATAGATTAAGTGTATCGCTAAAACGTTATTCATAATTAGAGTCTAACTTCTATGAAACACTTCACAATTCAAAGTGATAAATGTTTATGGATTTCTTTTTTTCATACAGAATTTTCTTCCAGGCCACCAAGCAAATTGGTGAAGCAGCATTTCTTAAAAGAGAGTTCCAAGCTTCCTATACCTATACCTCAGGTTTTGAAGCTGATGCTTTCTTGATCTCACAGATGTTAATAAATGGTTTTCAGATAACATGTACAAATCATATTCCCATTCCCCTGGTTGGGTGCAGTGGCTCACGCCTGTAATCCCAGCACTTTGGGAGGCCGAGGCAGGTGGATCACGAGGTCAGGAGATTGAGACCATCCTGGCTAACACGGTGAAACCCCGTCTCTACTAAAAATACAAAAAATTAGCCGGGCGTGGTGGTGGGCACCTGTAGTCCCAGCTACTCGGTAGGCTGAGGCAGGAGAATGGCGTGAACCCAGGAGGCGGAGCTTGCAGTGAGCTGCGATGGCGCCACTGCACTCTAGCCTGGGCGACAGAGCGAGACCCTGTCTCAAAAAAAAAAAAAAAAAAATCATATTCCCCCTTACGTGGTTTTCTCACGGTTTGTTTACAGAACTACCATAGTGTTGCAGGTTTACTGTCATGCCACAAGGATTAACAACAAAATCTATTCATGTGAATGCAATACATAGTGTCTCAACTACCACCTGGACAATAGCAAACATAATTTACCACCATCTGCAAATTGCATATCAATTTCAGAAATGTTAAAATGTATAAAATAAGTGCATCTTACAATCAATGAAAAACAGTAGCCATAAATTCACATTAATATTAGTAACTGACTTTTATTGTAATATATTTTGTTAAGTCATAAAATCAAGATTATGTGAATTTTGTAATCATTTAAAATTTCCTTGACAAGACTGCCTTTCCTGCAGGTTGGCATCAACGTGATTCCTCCCTAAAATATTCTACTAATGCTATAAATTTCAGCATACTATCTACCACTTGCTTCTTCTAACCAATCATTTGACTATCCAGTCATTTTTCTTTAACAACACCCATGAAAGTCACATTGGTTCATAAAGTGTCTTCTTGCTCTTCTTACCAATGATTTTTTTGGTTTCTGAGTATAAGAGAGTATTCAAACATGAAAAACAAAATCATAAATTGCTATATAATAGTAATTGTTAAATTAAATTTAGCCTAAAACTTGAATTCCTGCATAGCTTGTATCTTGAATTCCTGCATAGCAAACTGCAATCTAACTTAGTATGTGGAAAAAAAAAATCCCTGCAACTTAAATGTATATTCTTGTAACAAATAGCAGTGTCAGCCAATCACAAGCAGCCAAGCTTCAGCCAATCACAAGTTGCCAACTATTCAGACCATCTCTATATAAGCCAAATGCCTCACAAATCCATTCCCAAATAAGGCAAATGCCAGGCTATAACCAACCAAACTGTTTCCGTACAACATTCTCTTTTTCTGTCGATAAATACTGTCTCCCAATGTTGCTGGATGAAACTCTCGAAAGTTCTCCTGGCTCTGAGTACAGCCTGACTCATGAATCATTCTTGCTCAAATAAACTCTGCTAAATGTAATTTGTCTAAAGTTTTTCTTTTAATATGATGATATTTAGGTGTTCATTGACTGAGACAGTCTGTACTAACAAGTAACTACTATGCATGTAATAATTTTAGATATTTTTCTGATTAAGAATCGCAATAGCTAGTACATACACTTAAAATTGCTAGCACATAGAATTGAGTGACTCTTTGTTATAAAATAAAAAGACGATATGTGCTGTGCCTATAGGCATGAAGGCTTCCATGCATTAGTTCCTCTGCTCTATGCCTATGCAGCATTACAAATCGTGGTAGTTAATACTGAGTGTCAACTTGATTGGATTGAAGGATGCAAAGTTTCATTCCTGGGTGTGTCTGTGAGAGTGCTGCCGAAGGAGATTAATATTTGAGTCAGTGGACTGGGAGAGGGAGACCCACCCTCAATCTGGGTGGGCACCATCTAATCAGTTGCCAGTGTGGCTAGAATAAAGCAGGCAGAGGAAGGTGGAAAGAGCAGACTTGCTGAGTCTTCCAAGCTTCATTTTTCTCCCACACTGTATACTCCCTGCCCTCGACATTGGACTCCACTTTCTGCAGCTTTTGGACTCCTGGACTTACACACACCAGTGGTTTGCCAGGCGCTCTTAGGCCTTCGGCCACAGACTGAAGGCTGCACTCTTGGCTTCCCTAATTTGAGGTTTGGGGACTCAGACTGGCTTTCTTGCTCCTCAGCTTGCAGACAGCCCACTGTGGCACTTCACCTTGTAATCATGTGAGTCAATACCCCTTAATAATATTCATTTTAATTCATAATACCCCTTCAAATATACATTTACCTTATACCTCTAGAGAACCCTGACTAATACACAAATCAATTGTATCTCTCTTTCCTTCTGAGTCCAGCCATGGATTCAGGGACTTCTCACACATAGCTCTAGCCACACCAATGGACTGGAGTTTATGCTACAAGTAAAACCTATTTGCTATCCCAACTCTGGAATATATTTTTTCACATGCTGCAAAAACCACCTGCTTCCTATTTCTCTCTTTCACTCCTTTACAGCCATTTTCTTTTTCTCCTGCCTCTATGAAATCTTGTCAATCAAGAATATTTTTGCCATATTCATATTGTCAATTAAATATAAACACTGTACATATTATACATTATAATTTAATGTTTATTGAACTTCTACTTGAAATGCACAGCACTGTCATAGAAACTGTGAATACAAATAAAATATTGCAATGCTTCTTGGCCTCAAAAAATTTATAAAAAGGGAAGGCATTAATGACTATAAGTAATTGCAATATATTGTAATTTATTTATAGGTGTCACTTCTGAAATATACTCTATTGTGACCATACAGAGGACACTAAACCTCAGTCTAGTTAAAAGAAAATGGTTCTCCAAACTTACCAGTATTTTAATGGATGCCACTTTACCTCTACCTAGGGTCTCTGGCTGGGCCTGAGAATTAATTTGGCATAGGTAGATTAACAGGAGAAATACACACATTTACATAAATTTTACATAACGTGGGAACCCTCATAAGGAAATAAATATCCAAAGAATTGGCAAAACCTAAGTGTGCTTTATATTAGGTTGAACAAAGAGATGCAATTATAGAAAAATAACTAAACTATGGGGGAGAATAAAGGAAGATAAGAATCATCTTAACAAAATCTGTTTGTGTACAATTCTCTTGGCTATGACTCCCTGTAGAAGAATGTTTTTCTCCTGGCACAGGAAGGGTATCTTTCACATGGGAGTTTTTATCTCCTGTTTGCAGAAAGAAAGGGGGAGATTAGAATGTCCTTCTTGCATCTGCTGGTTTTCAAGGGCTTTTGGCTCAAAATAATTCTTACAACTAAAGTGATATATGTTGTGGTGATGTGTTCCGAACTTCAACACACACACACACACACACAATGTACACTCTGACTACAGAAGTAAGCCATTTCCCACAAGGAAACTATATGTGAAAAGTCATGGAAAAATTAAATCACAAGATTTTGTTTGAACTAAAGTAAGTTTAATGTGGGAGTATAATATTCAAGAGGGCAATGGCTGCAATTAACGTAGAACTATTAAATAGGCTTCAAATTTTTAAGCAGTTTGGGCATATATCTTTGCCTCTCAATTCTGCATATCAGATGGCACTGGAATTTGTAAGCATAAATGTCACATCATGATGGTGTTTCTCATAGGAGAAAAGAGAAAGAGAATGAAAGTAAGAAGACCAGGTAAACTGCTGCATTTGTTAAAGAAATGGAAGAAGATGACCTAAACTAAAACAAGATGGGTGAAGGAAGGCGGTTATACTTGAGAGTTAGTTACACTAATAAGACTTGTTAATTTAGTACATAGAGTATGAGAGTATGAAGAGGAATTAATGGTGAATCTAAAAGCAAAAACAGAGTAATACACACACACACACACAATCAATTAAGGAAGAGAAATTTGTCTGGCATTTCAAAACAAAATAGGAATCTCTTAAATGGAAATTCCCAACCTTGTTTCTGTATAGATTCTCAATAATTGTCTCAAGAATAATTTTGAAATTTTCGAATAAAAAAAATTTACCTTAATTTAAAAAGTAATTAGTAATAACACTAGTTTATTTTTTTCTATGGCTCAAAACCAGTGTCACCAAATCAATCAAACAAACATATGTTAGTTCACTCAACAGGCTGAGGGCCACTGGCTTTGTGAAGATGGGTCATATTTCTCCTACATCTGTCATAGCTGTTGCTTTTTTTAACTCATTGGATAAATATTCCATTGACAATCAAAGAAGTTTTAACTGTTAGAAGTACTCAACTTATTTAATTAATTAATTTTTCTGGAGACAGAGTCTCACTCTGTTACCCAGGCTGGAGTACAGTGGCATGATCTTGACTCATTGCAACCTCCAGCTCCCAGGTTCAAGCAATTCTTCTGCCTCAGCTTCCTAAGTAGGTGGGATTACAGGCAGATCCCACCATGCCCACCTAATTTTTATATTTTCAGTAGAGATAGGGTTTCACCATATTGGCCAGCCTGGTCTTGAACTCCTGACCTCAAGTAATCCGCCCGCCTTGGCCTCCTAAAGTGCTGGGATTACAGACATGAGCCACCATGTCCAGCCCAAACTCTTTAATTTAACACTGATGCCCTTGTACATAATTACTCTGTCATCCTCAGATCCCACATCTACCTTATATATGAACGCATATCACTTGTAATATGGTTTCTAGAAAAGGCGAATTTTCAGGTTACATGTGTTCATGCCCCAAACATGCACCTTTTAATTAAGATGGAACCAAGAAGCCAGGAAAAAGAGTATGTGAAAATTTCTCACCAGCAAATTTGATAAGGTTTAGGATGTCTATCAAGGAGGTGGTAGAGCCTAATAGTTAAAAGCAAGTGCTCTAGCACTCAGCAGACTTGGATTCACACCCTTGCTCTATGTGACAATGGTCAAGTTGCTTAATCTCTGACACAGTTTCCATATCTTTAAAATAAAATAATAATTTCTATCTCATAGATTTATTTTTTTATTATTTATTTATTTTTTTGAGACGGAGTTTCACTCTGTCGCTCATGCTGGAGCGCAGCGGCCGGATCTCAGTTCACTGCAAGCTCCGCCTCCCAGGTTTACGCCATTCTCCTGCCTCAGCCTCCCGAGTAGCTGGGACTACAGGCGCCCGCCACCTCGCCTGGCTAGCTTTTTTTTTTTTGTATTTTTTTTAGTAGAGACAGGGTTTCACTGTGTTAGCCAGGATGGTCTCGATCTCCTGACCTCGTGATCCGCCCATCTCGGCCTCCCTAAGTGCTGGGATTACAGGCTTGATATCTCATAGATTTATAGTATTAAGAAAAATGATTGATATATCATGTTTAGTACAGTGGACTGACTATAGAAAGCATACAAAAATGGTAAGTACTATTAAAATTCTCAATGCAAACAATAAGAAAAATTCATCCACATATTTCCTAATTCATTAAAAATGGAGATGGAGCCTCGCATGGTCAGCAGGACTTAATGACTCATTTTCAAAGAATAGAGTATGAGAAGGTCTGAGAAAGGCAACTTCATAGTGAAGAAATCTGGCAAACAGTACCCTGTCTAGGTGATTGAGATTAACCTTATTGGCAATAAGTCATGTTGAGAGCATGGACCCCTGATGTGAGCCTATGAGAAGAGCGAGTCAGTCTCTAGTATTCTTCCTCATCTAATCATGAGGAAAACATCAGGCAAACCCCAAGTGGGAGATATGCTATGAATATCTGATCAGTACTCCTCAAAGCTGTAAAGCTTGTGAAAAACAAGGAAAGAGTGAGAAATTCACAAACCAGAGGACACTAAGGAAAAGATGACTAGACATGGCATAATATTCTAAGTGGGACTGTGGATTAGAAAAAGGGTATTAGTGAAAAAATCTGTGAACTATGAACAAAGCCTTCAGTTTAACTAGTAGTAATGCAGCAAGAATTAATGGTTTCTTAGTTCTGATAAATATACCATGGTTATGACTGAATGAATACAATACAGGAATTGTACTACTGTTGCAATTTTTCTATAAACCTAAATTTAAAACTATTCAAAAATAAAAAGCGTTTTAAAAGTTGGAAGGTAAGGGGGAGAAGAAAATCAACAAATGTAAAAGCCGTAAGACTCAATTTACCTAAAGTAGACTCACTTAAGTGTTAAATAGATATCATGAATCTCCTCAATTTAAAACCTTATGATTTTTTATTGTGATACAGCTTCACAAGACAAGTCACATCTTAATCCACACCTATCTAATCTAGTTATATATCTTAACAAAATACCAAGTGTTCAGGGTGAAAAAAATAATACCCAAAAAGAGTTTTAAAAGACCCTGAGCGTAATCGCAATTTTTACTCATAAGTAAAAGCACTTGGATATTTCAGCAGAAATGTACTTTTTCTTTACAAACTGCCCACTACTAAATAGTATTTTTACAGCAAATTCAAATATGGAACAAGTACATAAAAAGAGTTTTCAAAACTAAAACAGATTAAAATAAAAGGCTCCTGCATAACTGTTCTACAATGCTAAAAAGAGAATAAATATATAGAACAAATTAATTAACCTTAAGTAGCACTTCTCTTCCTAGGATGTAGGTTACAACAAAAAACCCTATGACCCTAAAATCTTTCTATGACAGATACTTTCTACACATTCTGAGCAGGGAATACTCATTTAAAGTAACCCATTACAAACCTAATTTATAGCCCAAAATGTGGACAATTACCTTTTATATATTTTAAACAATTTTCATATTTTGTATCACATAATGTGATACAGTTATCTTTTTAATATTAAGAATTAGTCTCTCTATAGGCCTTTCAGATTTGTTTTCTACAAGGGTACACTCAAATCCTACCAGAGATTAAAATAAGGTTTTCTTTTAGGATGATATAAGTCTAAGGTTATGGACAATATATACTGCTTCCATGGACGAATGGCACTCTGGTTATTGGAAATAACTGCTCTTCTGAGAGTGTCTCTAGAAAGGTGGTTATATTTTATTATTCTACAAGTTAATCTACTACAAAGATTGATGCAAAGTGAGGTACTTTGATATGGTTAGAGGGAATTAAGTGATAGATAGATAGATAATTCACTTCCTTTTCATGTGTACTCTGTAGGGTAGTATGATTAATTATTTTTCAGGACCAAATAAAGGTCTAAATAAAATAGAGGTGTATAAAAATTACGTTTCCAGTGTATTTTCTTTAAAAATCATTATATTTTTAAAAAAATACATTTTAAAGTATGCAGTCATACTATCTCAAAACATATTCTCCTCACATACACATACTAATCAAATACCTGCTCAAAATTAATATGTTAGAAAACATTAAGCTCTTACTCATCTGACAAGTATTTAGCAGGTGCCTACTGTGTTCTGGGCTTTGTCCAAGGAGGTAGTATTATGTTCTTTCCATTAGAGCTTTCTTCTCTCCATTAAAACAGCCTCCTAGACTTAATCTCTTAAATGTCCACAATAATTTGAAGTTCTAAAAATCTGTGTTTTAATGGAGGAAAAAAAAAACCCCTAGCACTAAAAGTCCTGACAACTTTGACACATTAAATGGAAATCTTAGAAATACTGTAATGGAAGGAATCATTGAATCCAAAAGCAGCAGGCCTTTAAAGAATAAGATGGAAATTGAGAGATTGCCTTTATTCTTGAAATGGGGTATTTGATTCATTTAAGGAAAATGAATCAAGTAATCAAAAGTACATAAGGCACAATTTTTGAAGGTTAAGGAAGTTGGATTTTTTCCCACCAAATTAAATCTGACAAATTTGGCCAAAGCAATCCAGTTGAAGTTGCACAGACCTTATCTGCACAGAGGAGAGTTATTCTATTTGGTACAACTGAAACTACACAGACCATAAATATTGTTTCAACCTATGTTCCATGATGTTCTAAAGTCAGTCAACAGTTGAATGGAGTGGGTTCTGACTGGGCTCTGAGTCTATGCAATGCTACATTCAACTCTTACAGAGGAAAATATCTTAGAGAGGTGGCACTAATATAAAAACAGGTAACTTTTATATTACTTAGTTTTCTAAAACAAAGGTAAGCATGATTATGGATTCTTTTCTATAAATTAAATTACATTTTAAAAACCCAAGAATACTTCTTCAATATGAAATATTTCAATTTGCAGTAGAATTCACTAATTATCTAGCAGAATTCTATTAGCAAATGTATTCAGTTAGAAGAGAATTACATGAATCACACAAATATAAACCCCACATAGAGCCCTGGAACCTGTAAACAACAGTAACCAAAGCCAAAATTTAAGATATCTAAACCTATCCTAGAACCAGAACACTTCTAAAACAATAGGCGTTCAATTCAATTGTAAAGTCTATTCCTCTCCTTCCTCCCTACTTCCATCACTGTAGAACATCATTATCATCATTATCGCTGAGACTAATGACCACTCTTAGCTCTCTGCCACAATAAATACCCCAGCTGAAGCAATTTCTCAGACAATAAATCATACACATGGCTGACTAGAGCCAACTGATATATACTTATGGGAGTTTTTTTCTGGTCACAGTGAGCTTTTAAGATATCCATAGATCCTACAACCTATGCCTAGGATTCCGATCTAGCCATGACTATCTCAATATAACCTAAAATTCCAAAACTGTACCCTAAACCTCCCCTATAGACCCTTTCCAATGTTTTGAACAATTTCTACCATTGAATTCATATTTTGCAACTGATGAAGGAAGACGTGCGTGAAATCAACAGTAATACTAGTTAGTTGTTTGTTTGCTTGTTTGTTTGTTTAGATGGTCTCACTCTGGCACCCAAGCTAGAGTAGAGTTATCTCAGCTCACTGAAGCCGTGACCTCCTGGGCTCAAGCAATTGTCTTACCTCATCCTCCAACTAGCTAAGCCTACATGTGTGTGCCACCACATCCAGCTAATTTTTGTATTTTATCTAGAGATGGGGTTTTGTCATGTTGTCCAGGCTGGTTTGGAATGCCTGAGCTAAAGCAATCTGTTCACCTCAGCCTCCCAAGTGATACTAGTTTGAATGCAACAAGTATGTCAATGCACCAAATACTTACACGCAAATGGTAAAGAGGGAGAATTTACCCATTTGCCCAGTCTCATTCAGTCTCAAAAAGGAGGTGACACTTAAACTGATCCTTACAGGATAAGAAAGATCTGAGTAGATGGAGGAAGAGAAGAAAAAGCTGAAACACAGAAACACAAACACACGGCATGTTTAGGTTGCCTAGCCTAGGATCTTCGGAAAGATGTTATTTTTTTTTTAAAGACACTATAAATTAAGATAACACCAGATCTTAAAGTGCCCTTATGCATAATTAATGTATTTAATATGGTGAAAACGAGAGACATTTAAGTTTTACAGAGGAGTAATAGCTACCATGACCATGTGAAAAAATTCTAAAGGAGAAAATGTGTTAGAGATTGGAGTACCAGATACGATAGCAGAAGCTATGGGAATGGCTAAGTAGCAACTGAAAGGTAGAGATGGAAAAATAAACTATTTTGAAGATATAATTGCTAGGAATTGACAAATGAGGAAAATAAAATGAGGTCCTATCTATTTGTTTTCTAACCCGGGTTAAAGAAACCATCAGTTTACACAAGGAACACGGGCTAATTGTAAGGCTGTCTTAAGAATGCAAGTCTGGATCTAGCCACACTGAATTTTACAGGAAAAAAGGAGGTTAAAATATCTACCAAATAGAAAAAGAGTTCACTATGGTGCTCAAGAGAGTGGATAAGGCTGGGTTTGTACATTCAGGAATCATGAGCACAAAACTGTTAGCTAAACCTTGGGAGTATGCAAACTTACCCAGGAAGAAAATGCTGAGCCAATAAAAAAGGCCAAGGTCAGAAATTTATTGAATTCATGTGTTTAGGGAGTGAGCAGATAAAGTGTCAAAAAATAAAACTGACAGAAAAATAAAAAAGAATGTCAGTGGTTCATATCATATACACAAACGGAATGAGAGTGTACCAAAGTGGATGGAAAACCATTCTAAAAGGATTGAATGCTGGAAATGGTCATGAATTTGGCTGACTTTGACAGAAGAATCAAAGCAAAGTATGGAAGAGAAAAGTTAATTGCCAGAGGAATGCCATGAAGAAGGGGGAAAGACAGAGGGTGCCCTAAGAGAGAAGACAAATGATTGGCTAGGACTGTGGAGAAGGCAAAAGCAGAGGGCACTGAGGACAGGTTAGTCCAGGAGAGGACTATGGACTTATCAGTCTCTGAATTAGGAGACAGATACTGCTGACACAAGCAGGAGCACATCCTGTTTGACCCATGGGGCATTCAGAACTTAAACGGCTCTTTTGGAAAGTAGTGATGGCAAATCCAGCCACAAGTCACATATATAATTGAGACTGATGACGCTTCAAATGAGCACTGCAGAATAGAAAACTCCTCTTCTCCCTTTCTAAAGAGCTTATCAAAGACCCTCTGGGAACCCCAAAACATTGGGTTTCTTATTGGCTATTGTCTTTTATACCTGATTCATTAAACACTTTACACAAATACATTGTTCCAACACATGACAAGTAAAACTTACAAATGATATACTGGAATTTTAACATGTCTTGATTTAAAAATATAATTTAGTAGTTTAAAAATCTTAAAACAAATTTTAATTTTTCAGACCTCTTTTTAAAGAAAAGGGTAAGTTTTACTAACCCCAGGGTCGTGACTAAAAAGTTGAGAAAGGTTGAGAATTTTAGTTACAGAACATAAGGCTGGGGAAAAAAAGCCTAATAACACGTTTCAAATGTTTGTAAATTCTATTATAAAGAATAATTTGGGCCAGGCACTGTGACTCACACCTGTAATCCCAGCATGGTGGGAGGCTGTGATAGGTGGATAATTTGAGGCCAGGAGTTCAAGATCAAACATGGTAAAACTCCATCTCTACAAAAATTAGCTGGGCATGGTGGCCCACACCTGTAATCCCCGTTACTTGGGAGGCTGAGGCATGAAATCACTTGAAACTGGCAGGTGGAGGTTGCAATGAACTGATATCATGTCACTGCACTCCTGGGTGACAGAGTGAGAGACTGTCTCAAAAAAAAAGAAAAAAAAAGATATTCTATTTCGCATGCTATTAAAGCCTGGAGAAAGAATAAACTCTATCTGCAGGATGAAAGAGTTCAGATAGACATAATTGCAAGTATATTTTCATGTTTACAATTTTAAGGCTTCCAAAATAGATCTTTAAAAAATCATTAATAGATGTTCATCTTTCTGGAGTGGTTGGACACCATTACTTCCACAGGCTCACACTGGGGTCTGTAATTTTATTTCTGCTCCTTAGGATGGCTCATGGTTTCCCTCTAGTGTGGAATAAGTCATGCAAATATGTGAACATCCACAGTTTCTGCTACTCAGCTCAACTTTGTTTTCCTTCTTCTAATCTTATGACCCATGGAACATGGAAGGCTTCTTTCTGATTTATAATTTGTGACCAAACTTGATGATTTATTGCAATGTAATAGAGGCAAGAAACTTGATTTTTCTCATAAGAGTGCATATTTCCCTTTCAAGAAATGAAAAACTCATTTGTGGTGGGGAAGAACACTTAGCAAAAGCACCAAAAGGAAAGGAAGCTAAACTATTGGATTTAACATTTTGGAGCTTAGTTTCCTCCTCCTTGTCTTTGATACTTCAAGGATTAAATGAGGAATGAATGAGATTGTGTGCATAGAATATCTTTCATTGTGCTTGGCACAGAGTAGATACTTAACAAATTACCATTCATTTCTATATGAAATTATACTCGTGCCATTATTATGTCACCTTGTAATGACTAATATTAACTAGCCATATAGCTCATGGGGTTTAACTTATTCTACCACATTCTTCCCACCACAACCACTGCACCCATATACCCCAAACCCCATCCCCTCCCCACCAACACATACACACACACGTGCACACACAAACACTAACACATACACACACCTTTCAGCTCAGGGATCTTAAGTGAAACTTCATGAGAGACAAAATAAAGAGACATTTTATTTTCTTATTTGTTTTTAGGAAAGAGAAAAGTTATAGCCCCTATGAGCATTACTGGGTAATCAACACCCCCAGTGATGAATCCAAATAAAAGCTTCCCTATCCCTATTCACTGCATGCATTTAAGATATCAAGCTGATACTCTATGCGATCCCTTCCAAATAGACTACTGCAAGCTATTTCTTTCTAAAACACATTCTTGAAAACAATCAAATTATAAATTAATCCTTAAAGATTGGAAGATTGTAAGTCATGAAATAGTACAGAAGCTTGCAATTAAGATCATAAGCAGGAGATTGCCGAAGAGATGCCAGAAACTATGTTACATGATTTGCTGTAACCAAAGGGAGAAAAACAAGTATATATGTCCCTGAAGGTAATCCATGAACACAGAACAAGTTACAGGGGCAAAATGCAAACTGTGAGGCCTCTAGCAACAGTCTATTAAATGCTAAAGAAGCAAATCAATCCAATAAGGTAAAGTAGATATTACTAACTAGTAAGCTAAGAGCTTTTACATTCACTACAAGTGCATTTTGCAATAAATGAGAAGTCATGTACAGCCCCTGGTGTATTTCCCTCCCATTCCTTCATATCTGCACTCATTTTGAAACTATTTAGAGTAAGAATATAGTACTACAGCAGTGGTCAGATCTGGCACAGAATTCCTTAGTGATAATTTCTAAGAATGTACAGTATATACATTTTTAGAGGTACCTAGCCTGAATTTCAAGTGTTGAGTTGCTCTGGCAAAAATATCTTATTTTGAAATAGATTGTGGCAAGACATGCAACAAGAAATAAGTTATTTCCCCAAATGACACTAAAAACACCTTTGATCCTTAACCTCTGAATGCTTTCTGGTAACTAAAATGTTTACATGAAAATTTTGCATTACCGATATATCCATTGTGTTCACATGCTACACTTTTATAAATGCCCATAAATACCAGGGCTGTGTTTTTCACTACAGGGTGCAAAGGAGGTTTTTACATTTGTTTGTTTTGTCTTTGTTTGTGAGAAGAAGGAAGCAAAGTATAGTAAATAAACCATTCAACTTTTATTTATTTTTTAGAACAGTTGCTTTTAGATTTTCAGATATTTCATGAATCTGAATGTTTTCATCAAATAAATTTATGAGCAAGACATACTCTAAGTTTCTGACATCATTTGTAAAAACCACAAACACATTGCTTTGGCCATAGTGGACCCACTCACTCATCTAGTCACACCTTAATTTACTCATTGCAAATAAATGCATTGTACCATGGGTCAGATACCATACTAGGCATTGTGAAATGGGAGAGGGACCCCCAAAATGGCAAAATCCCCAACCTATAATGAATTGCATCCTGGTTGGAAAGACAAATACTGACCAAATGAATGCAATATACATATAGATACAAAATTACAAATTATTAAGTACTATAAAATAAAAGTGCAGAATATTTTGAGAAAGATTAACGGTCGAGTGGTGAGTTCAAGATAAAGGGCATTTAAGCTTAAATCTAACTTCTAAAGAAGTAGGAGTAGGGTAAAAGATTAGATGCAGGAGAGAATTGAAAGATGAACTGGAGTGAATTATATAATCAGCAAAGTGTTATTTTAGAAATCAGAACACCGGAGTCCTAATTAACAGCGTGACCAAATGAGGAGATTAAGAGTGAGGCATTGTCTTATTCTAAAACTCTCAAATTTTTGTAAGTATTCTTCTCTTCAAAGATTGGTAAATTGGTATTTTTTTTTAAAATAAAATATCGCCGGGTGCGGTGGCTCAAGCCTGTAATCCCAGCACTTTGGGAGGCCGAGACGGCCGGATCACGAGGTCAGGAGATAGAGACCATCCTGGCGAACACGGTGAAACCCCGTCTCTACTAAAAAAATACAAAAAACTAGCCGGGCAAGGTGGCGTGCGCCTGTAATCCCAGCTACTCGGGAGGCTGAGGCAGGAGAATGGCGTGAACCTGGGAGGCGGAGCTTGCAGTGAGCTGAGATCCGGCCACTGTACTCCAGCCTGGGCGACAGAGCGAGACTCCGTCTCAAAAAAAATAAATAAAATAAAATAAAATAAAATAAAATAAAATATCATTTATTTGAAGTATTTATTTTGTATAGACTACATTTAATATTTTTACTTACCAATGACTAATAGTGAAAACTTCTGCATATTTTACACATGCAGCTAGAATTTTATAACAACACACAATATTTTGAAAAAGCTAGAAGAGAAGATTTTGAATGATCACAACGTAAAGAAATGACAAATGTTTCAGGTGACAAATATGCTAATTAGCTTGATTTGATCATTACACATTGTACCCATGTATTGACATATCACTTTTTTTCCCCAAAATATGTAAAATTATTATATGTCAACTAAAAATTAAAGGGAAAAGTCACACAAAAGAATAGTACCCTGGCATGTTAAATAATAAACTCATTTCCAATCATTGATAATACCTTGAACTTTTAAGATGTTACTGATTGTTACAAATAATTCTCACTAACACACGTCTTATTTACAAATAACTATATTAAAGTGAAATTATATTGTCTTTATACATGAAATAAAAATGTGAATAAAATTTTTAAAAAAGCTAAGAACGTTAATTTCCCAGAATTTGTCATTGTCAGGAAACCTCTCATTCTCAAGGATGATAGTGCACAGATTTGTTCACCTTTCCTTAACATGTCAGAAAAATTATAATCATTAAAAAGTAAGTCAACTTATCAATATCAATACATTTTTCTTAAGTTGAAATTCTTTACCTTTTATTAGAATTATATAATTCTATGAAATCTTGAGAAATTATCCACTAAAATCAAACCAGCCTCATTTCTGTCAAGGTCACATTCTGAGTTAGAAACAGGTCAAAGCTTGTTGTGTTGTTGCTAAACTCTTCCCCATATTTGCCATATCATAATCATCCTCCTCTTGCACAAAATTCAACTTTAAATCATTTTCTCCTCACTGCAATAAAATGATTTGTTTCAAAAAATTATTAGTAGTCATTTGTGTTCAGGCTACCTCCTAGGCCCCCCTCTAATATTCCTTGATCTTAGATCATAATCTACGTCTGTTGTAACAAAAGGCAAGATATTCCTTCTAAAACTAAGATAAACAAACAAGATGGAGAAAAGATAAATGAGAGTCCTCATGTGATTCAGTACATATACAGAACATTTGCAAACTTTTAAAAAACTGGCTCTTTTGTGTTTATTTATCACTGATCTGGAAAAGAGAGCCCATATTTAATTTATATCAAAAAGACGACATAAACTTAGCCTCTTACAGAAAAGATGCTAATTAAAAGGTAGGTATTCAACATGCCATAAACTAATCATCATCAATGACATCTATTCCTTACATATTTCATTTTAAATGCTTAATTACGTATTTGGAAATATTACACGCATATTTTCTATATTTTCTACATTGTGACACTCTAGCCTGTAATGATCTCCTTCTCATTTTTTAGCTATATAAAGTTAAAATTTACTTTTAAACTTTTAACATTAGGCCTGGAAAAATACAACTCTTGCTTGAACAAAAGATCTAAGATTAGGGGGAACACAGGAGAAGCAGAAACTAGACTTCCTCGCCACCCACACCTCATCTCTTGCCCAACTAGATAGAGATTTCCTGCACAAAGGACAAGACCCTCAGATACATTTGATATATTTAAAGAATAGGGGAAAACAGACTTATGCTAGGGAATTTGGAAAACCTCAGTATTTACCTACAAAGCTTTACAGTTTCTTACAGCCCAGCATAGAAAGGGAGTAGTCAAATTATTTCTGATGCATTAAAGAGGATGGAGCTGATAGAACTTTGAGGACCAAACAGCAGCAACCTGTTTACTCTTCCGAGGCTGAAATAAAACAATGGATGTGTCGATAGCTGATAGGTGGAGATGTGGCCAGTAAAAGCCAAAGGTCGTCTCTTCCCAACCCTATGTAATCCTTGTGCTATCTCAGCTTACCTCTCACATCCCTGATCCCTGGGCAAAAGGAAGAGAAAGCCTGAATTCAATGCCATTTCATTTTTGCCATGCCAAAGAACAGAGACCCCGATTACAAATAATTCAACAACAACAAAAATGCTCTTCTTGTGGATTGTCACCCTCTACATAAGGGACTTTCCCAAATGCTAAAGGTACAGATAAATTTAAGGAATAATTTATGCCTTAAATTCGTGTTACTGTTTGTTAGGAGACAGAGTACAGGCACGACGAAAGTAAACAAAACTATAATGCAAGTTGTGCAATGTAACAAGACCAGGTAAGCCATAAGATGGCTGTAGTCCCCTATTTTACCTCCTTTCCAGAAGAATAATGAGCTTAATGTTTAAGTCTTCAAAACTGTGGTGCTGTAAATACTTTCAAATCATGTCTCTTCATTCACATTATTGACCCCTTGAGCCCACTAAACATGTCAAATCTTAAAGTTGTCTTATAGTTACATTTAGTCTTTCATATCTGCCAGACAACATAACTATACACTAAAGAATATAGACCAGTGTATGGGAGAGGCTGGAACAATAAACTAGAAAATTTGCCTTTTTACCCAGAGCCATGAGATCAAGCATTCTTTCAAAAACCACTAAACTTGATGTGATATATTTCATTCTGATTTGGAAAAATATCACAATACTTATGATTTGTACATAATTCAGAGGGTCTTGATATTTCATTAAAACCTAGCATTGAATGTGAGACATATCAGCAAACATTACCTTAGAAATTATACTTATATTGAACTAAAAACAAACATTTGTAGGAAATAACCTATCTACTATTTTCTTCTCTGGATTCCAGGACAAAGAAATCATTAACTGATAGTAATCATATTGTTGGTGGGATCTATTGATTTTAAATCACACTCACTGGAGATATGATCTGTAAGCAAGATCGTTTTCCTTTTTTTATCATCAGTAAGATAATTTTCT
Organism: Piliocolobus tephrosceles; assembly: GCF_002776525.5. Taxonomy (NCBI): domain Eukaryota; kingdom Metazoa; phylum Chordata; class Mammalia; order Primates; family Cercopithecidae; genus Piliocolobus; species Piliocolobus tephrosceles. Next base: position 25,318,269 of record NC_045436.1, on the reverse strand, counting down.
TAGAAAATCAGCTCACTTTGCACTCTTTGCACTTCTCTACTTACTTAAGCTCCAGAACACCACAACTAATTGTGTGAGTTTATTACAAATGATATTTGTAAAAAATATCAAAATTAAAAATAATTTATAGAATGAAAAACTTTAAAAAATCAGAACTTGAAAACCTCTTAAAATGTTCACACAGGACAAGAAATAATGTTAGAGAAAAATGAGGGTATATGCGTACTCTCACTTATAAGTGGGAGCTAAATGATGAGAATTCATGGACACAAAGAGTGGAACGACAGATACTCGAACCTACTTGAGGGTAGAGGGTGGAGAAGAGCAGAAAAAATAACTATTGAGTACTAGGCTTAGTACCTGGTTGACGAAATAATCTGTACAACAAAGCCCTGTAACACAAGTTTACCTAAATAACAAGCCTGTCCATGTACTCCTGAACCTAAAATAAAAGTTAAAAAAAAACAAAAAACAAAGATAAAGGAGGACATAGCTCAGTGTTACATAAAATTTTGCATCAGTAAAAATAGATAGATGATAGGTAGGTAGGTAGATTAGATAGATAATTGATAGATAGATAGAATCCATATTGTGCAAAGAGGGTGCTAGGTATGGAGAAAAATTAAGCTGCAAGAATAACTAAATATGCAAACAGTTTAAAAATATAGAATTACTTGCTCTGGATATTTAAAAATAAAGTCTATTTTACCATTTGTGTATGTGGCCAAAAAGAAAAAAAGAAAAAAAGGAATCCTTTTCAGCACTGTAACTCCAGGCAACTCCCAAGTGTTGATTAATTTCTAATCAGTATGTGTGTGTGTGTGTTATTGTGACTTTCTGCTTTTGTCTGCATGTCTGCGTTTGTCTGCATGTCTGCTTTGTCCTCCCTGCCACATTTCAGAAAGAGGCGATGATAATGATGCCTGACTGACAGAGCCCTTCCTGTGAGTCCCTCCAGAGTTGCTGGCAAGACCACAGATGGAATATTGCTGGTCAAATGCTCATCTCTGGATCTAGTACAACTAGCAGAGCATTCCCAGTCACGGGGCTGAGTGCAAGACAGTATTATTTAGATTAGAAGAAGTGGCTGTGGTGGCATCATGATTTTTATTAATTACTGAAAGATGATTTCTACTTTTAATTATAAATGTCCTACGTACAGGGGCAATTCACGCCTTTCTGTTTTCTTCTATTTCTATATTCTGTTTATCACAGTTCAAGAACATAGTAACCAACAAATAATTAGTTGTGGAATTGAATCAAGGTCAATAGAATAAGACATTTTAATCTAAGATTAATATCCAAAAATATTAAGGGAAAAGGACTAAACTAGACAATTGGAATTGCTATGCAATTACCAAGTAGTGGTAATGCTGTGTTTTTTGAAATAACTTAATGGTATGTCAGAAATAGCAGTTATATTACGTGTTCTATTTCTGATGCCTCAGAGTTCCCCTATCAAGAATGATGTGTGAAACCAACCCCATGTAATGCAGGAATTGTCTTTCATGACAAATCATGTTTTGTTTTGTTTTGTTTTGTTTTACTTTAAAAAAAAATTCTGTAGGTGCGTAGAAAGTGTATATATTTATGGGATACATAAGATTTATTTTATTTATTTATTTATTGAGACGGAGTCTTGCTCTGTCGCCCGACTGGAGAGCAATGGTACCCTCTCGGCTCACTGCAATCTCCACCTCCCAGGTTCAAACGATTCTCCTGCCTCAGCCTTCCCAGTAGCTGGGACTACAGGCGTGTACCATCACGCCCAACTAATTTTTGTATTTTTAGTAGAGACAGGGTTTCACCATGTTGGTCAGGATGGTCTTGATCTCTTGACCTCATGATCCGCCCACCTTGTGCTCCCAAAGTGCTGGAATTACAGGCGTGAGCCACTGTGCCCAGCCACATGAGATGTTTTGATAGAGGCATTCAGTGTGAAATAATCACATTTTTATTCAAAGACACAAACACACAAAATAATGTTCCTTTTAAATCATTTTCCAAATCTTTAGGAAAAATGGTATTTGAGTTTTATTGAACTACTAAGAGAAAAAATCATTTTTATACAGGACATGTAGATTCAAGAAACTATTAAAACCATTCTGTTTATGAAAATGTGTTTTTATGTTCAACATAAAGTTGAAATTTATTTCTAGTATTGAATAATAATATTTATGATTTCACAGTGTTTCATCCTTTGCTGTGCATAACAATTTGCTCTGGGAGAAATTACATAGCTGCTTAAAGCCACTACTCACAGCTCCTTAATTTAAATCATTATAAAACAAGAGAACTACAGTTTCATAAGGAAACTGAGAGATCAAATAAGATAACTGGAAAAATATAAAAACAATTTATTATACACAGTTTAGAATTTTTTGTAATAATGATAGTAGAGGATAAACATTGATTTTTCTTCTCCATTTAGTGATTAGTGAGTCAATATTAAAAATTGAAACAAGCTCAATGTAGAAAACCTAGTTCTTAGATTGTGTGCTCCAACTTGCCACTAAAAACACTTTCCTTCTTATATGCTCTGTCTTAGAATTCATCATAAAGAATTCCAAGGAAAATAAAAAGTGGAACCATTCTAATAGCATTGTAAATGCTGAATTTGCCTCCAGAAATAAAGTAGTTGCTTTTTAAGGTTTATTTAGTATGCTAACAGGTGAGTGCACTTGAAACAGTATTCTTTTTAGTTGACTGTGCTCTATACTGAATTGCAGACAGATATGTACTGATCTATTGTTATGAGGATTATTACTCATAATACCCAAGGTTTTCTTAAATAACTCTCAGTTGTTCTCCAGGGTAATACTGGGGGAAGAAAAGGAAAATAACTATGAAGCTCAGTTACAGAAACATCTTCTTTAGTTTTATGACTTACCATGAAAATAAAGTTAAACATACTGGGTTTAGTTCCAAAATGAGATATGCAATTAGCTGATGCCTCTGCTATGCAAATTTTGAGGAAAAATACATTTTCTTAAAGATTACTATTCACTGAACAATTCTATAAGAAACCTTTCCACTGACCATCTGTCCAAACTGTGTGTTGAAGTTCTGAAAAGCAATAAGACATTTAAAAAGAAATCTGTGTAGTTAGTTCCTGGTTGCTATGAAACTAAGAAAAAAAATATGGTTCTAAATATCATCTTGAGTCTTATTAATCTTGGTGATTATCTTTTTTGTGTGAACATTTTTTTCCATAATCAAATTAGATAGTATTTGTGAAGAACGTGAAATCCCATTATTCTACTCACAAAGTATTATTGGTGTCAGGTGTGTTTCACATAAGACTGAATTATTTGCATGGAGACCAAAAATTAGGTTGTAACATTGCATATGCATCAAATAATAAAGATACTAAATAATCTTATTATTTATGCCATGAAGTTCTTCCTGGGATGGAGGAAACATTTATGGCTTTCTATTTAATGTTTTGAACAATGATTTTCTCTCTTCTCTTAAATTTGGGCTAATTTTCTTTTTTATTTTGCTTCCCTTTGATTCCCAAGTTTCAAAGAAGACCATAATGACCACATATTACTCATTATTCTCTATGCATGTCAAAAAGTCCTTTTTTATATGTGGCACTACCTTTGCCAGAACAGAAGACGGTATTAATTTTCTTGTTACCCCAGACTCAGGTGAATCAACTCTCGTATCTTGCAAGAATTCTCATGTATTCTCAATCTTCTAGAAATGGCAAATTCAAATTACAGAATACAGATATCCCAGAAGCTTCATGACAACGAATAGGTCATATATGGGATGTTTTGCTAGAGTTACACGTAAAGCAACTGTACTTTAGATCCTAAAAGCAAATGAAGCACCTGTGAATTATTTTCTTACACTAATCTTAACTATCTAAAATTGGGGGAAGAATCTGTGATTTCCATAAAACCCACAGAGGTTCTTAGTCTCATACCGCTCACAGTGTTTCTTCATGTGGAAGGAAAAAAATATATATATCAATAGATTTTTAATAACCTTCTTAAAACTGAATTCAAGATGTTTGTTAAAGAGGAAGACGTTTTACACAAGAAAAGTAGTAATTGACATATGGGGTCAGCCTGCATGAGCCCTGTGTCAGCACTATGGATCCACAAACTTCCAAGTTTGCATTAGAACAATAAAGCAACTGTAGAACAAGCCAGGACTTCTCTGAAGGTCAGTACTCACACTCTCAATGTTAAGGATGTTCGCACTAGATGCCTTGTCTTTCTCTGAAAAAAATCAAGAAAAATATTTCTTTAAAAATGTGTAGGCCGGGCGCGGTGGCTCATGCCTGTAATCCCAGCACTTTGGGAAGCCGAGGTGGGAGGGTTACAAGGTCAGGAGATCGAGACCATCCTGGCTAATACAGTGAAACCCTGTCCCTACTGAAAATAGAAAAAAAAAAAAAAAAAAGTAGTCGGGCGTGATGGCGGGTGCCTGTAGTCCTAGCTACTTATGAGGCTGAGCAGGAGAATGGTGTGAACCTGGGAGGCGGAGCATGAAGTGAGCTGAAATCGCGCCACTGAACCCCAGCCTGGGCGGCAGAGAAAGACCCCGCCTCAAAAAAAAAAAAAAAAAAAAATGTAGATTTGCAGTGATCCCCTTTTGATCGTCTGACTCCTTAAACAACAGAACTTTCCATAATGACCCCCCAATATCTAAGCTTATTGATAGAGTTGGGCCAAAGCTTAGATCATCTGCAGGGTAAAGATACACTGCTTAGATATATCTTAGAAATACAGGAACGAAGGCTGAGACATGCCAGGCAGAGCAGTGAAGTGGGTATGGTCTCTGCCAGGGCTCCAGCTCCCTCTCTCTCTTCTTTCTTCCTCCCTAAATAACAATATTAGCAGTTTTAAATAGTTACTAAAGCTTAATAAATTTCCTTTCCAAAATCATGTGCATTTAATAAAAAAAAAAAAATCTCCGAATAACTGAATGCATCATCTTCCCAAAATACCCCTCTCCCTAGATTTCCTAACTCAGTGGATGAAAATTAAATCTACCCAGTCATCCATACTAGCAACCTGAGGGTCAGTCTGAGCCTCCTTCCTCTCCCACATTCAATTCATTACCAAGCCCTGACGGGATTTTGCTCATAAATAATTCTCAAATCCATGACTTCTATATCCCAGCTAATCTGATCTAGTTCCTATCTTCATTATCTGCCTAAAAGAGAACAGTCTCCCAGCTTCAGCTGCATCTCTTTTACTACATTTCTATTCAGATGCCAAAGGGAGTGCTCCAATAAATAAATCACATTCTGAGACTCTCCTACTTAAAATCCTTTATTGTTTCAAAGGTAGAGCTAAATTCCTTCAGCTTTTGCAGAAGCCCCTTCATTTATGTCCATTCAGCATGTTCTGCTCATTGTCTTCCCTATCTCAAATTGCTCTATGGAATTCTCTGCTTTGTGTCAGAATGGATCGCTTCTTTCATCATGACTTCTGTAAAGAGTAGAGAAAGTACACTTTCTGCCTATATTTAATTACTCAAGTTCAGACTTTAAGACGGAGTGTTCGTCACAGCTTGTTACTTATCTTTTATCTTAATTGCTAGCAAGAGAGATCCATATAATGCTGGAACCAATTAAATGAATCTCGTGTGTCACACTTCTCTAGGGAAAGACACCTGGGAATAGCTGTTCTCTCTTCTTATCACCCAAGGTCCAATGTGAAGGATTTCACTGTTAATTTTACCTTAAAATTTTTCTCAGCTGTACGTAAGTCATTGACTCTTAATAATTCCTCCTGTTGCACTTACAAATATCACCTTTACCACAGGCAACGTGAGTTTTACCAGTCAGTACTCCCTCAGGCATACACTTGAAAGTGACCCAGATTTTAACCCTGGAAAAATCCAAACTAAACCAAAACCAAACTAAAATATTCAGATATGTTAAAAAAAATTACCATATTCTTGAGAATACAAAATATACCATTTCTCAGTCATATAAAATTTTAAATACATATTTGTTAGAAATTTATTAATGTGGCTCTTGCCTTTCATCACCACTAACTCCTATTATTTCTTAGTTGTATATTTAACATGTATCAAATCTCTACTGTATGTCAGATACTATGTTCACTAAGTTTATAATGTGATGACTTTTATTTTAATATATTAAGTAAAATAAAACCTCCAGGTCCTATTCTTTTTGTTCAACCAAGAAAATATCAGAAAATGCATATCATTTGATTATGTTAACTAAAAACTCTTATCTGTAACAGTGACAATCCAACAACATTGTGAAATGATTTTTAAAGTCACTTGCCAGGTGAATGTCAAATAGAGTAGATTAGTAAAACAGAAGAGTTATGCTATAGTTTAATGGAGTATGGCAGAATACTAAGGGAGATGACCAAGCTACGTTTTACGCCTGAAGCACCAAACTTGTTTATGCTCCATAAAACACTTCGGATCTCATTAAAACCAAGTGAACAATGCCAATAAGAGTAGCTAAGGCCATCTTTAGATTTCTTTGTATTGGGTTAATTTAACCAAAAAAAAAAAAAAGAATTCCACAGACCTTTAACTTTCAATTACAATGCCATCTTGTGGAAAATGCAGAAGCAATGAAAAGACTCACAAACATCTTGATGCAATAGTTAGCAAACCACTATGGAAACATGGCAGATCAATGAAAACTTAATACACCAATGGGCAATGTTTGTATCAGAGTTTTCTAATTCTGCAAGGTAAAAATCACTTCAATATGCAGACTATATTCCATATTGTAAGGATCCAGCCAACTACAGTATCATAAGAAAGGGAGGTAGACGTACCCTGTATCACTATCAGATGGAAGCAGGAAAGAAAACATATGGAGACAAAGTTATCTACTGTCTAAATTAATAGTCCATTTTGTGAATGATTTAGAACTTCCTTTAGCTGCCCCAGGCCAGCTGATAACCTCTATCAGAAAGCTGAAGGTTTTCAGTCGCCTCAAGAAACTCTGTTTTTCACAAAGCATCTGGCTAGAGCGTTGAGAGGTATTGGGAGACTGTTAGTTATATGAGATCCCTATGGATCATAACTAGGTCATACATAATAATAATAATAATCTATTTACACTATGTTAATCATAAACTCTTAAATATATCAAAAGAATTGGCTAAACATCAGCCTTATTTTAGAGATAAGTAATTGGTATTATAACGGTTACATAACTTAAGGTACAGAGTAGAGGTTATGAGTGCAAGATCTGCAGGTAGACAGGCTGAGTTTTAAGTCTAGCTTAACTGTAATACCTTGCACAAATAACTTAATCTCTATTTAAAATTCCTTATTTGTAAACTGGAAGTGATAACAAATACTCTTCTCAATGGGTTATTGTGTTGACAAATGAGCTAATATACACAAAGTGATAAGACAAGTGTCTGCCATATAGTGAGGAGTGAAAAATGTTACTACCTATTATTACTCAAGGTTATTCAACTCATTAGTAACAAAATCAGAACTGCAAGTCACATTTACCCACTCCCAAACCAACTAACCTTCCAAACCTAGCATGCCATGTCAAAAGTAGCAATGACTTCTGTGTTTTGAGGAGAGGGATTTGGTAAAAATAAGCATGAATAAGTCATACTAGCAACTACTTTTTAGAGCAATGAAAGGCAGATTCTGCTCATCAGCTAGTAAGTATTCAGATCTCAGCTGACTCATTTTAAGAGGGCAACAAATTCATTAGGGGAGATGGGAAAGGGCAGAAATGAAAGTTTTGTTTAGATATCGGTGCTAACATTGTGCTTTTTATAAAAAGGATAAGAAAAAAGATGAATAAAAAGACACAATAACAAAAGTCTGCCTAAAATATTTTTAAATATCCAAATCCTATGCTTGTCCCTTGAAGCAGCAATGACAACACATTTTCCTAAAAAAGTGAGGTACCAATTTTTAAGAGAACCAAAGAATATATTTTTGTTTAAAAAATACTTTTATGCTAAGAGTGATATGGTTTGGATTTGTGTCCCCTCCCAAATCCCATGTCGAATTATAATCCCTAGAGTTGGAGAAGAGGCCGGTTGGAAGGAGATTGGCACATGGGGATGGATTTCCCCTTGCTATTCTCCTGTTAGTGAGTGAGTTCTCACATGATCTGGTTGTTTAAAAGTAAATATCACCTTCCTCTTTGCTCTCTTCCTCCTACTTCAGCCGCATAAGATGTGCCTGTTTCCCTTACTGCAGTGACTGTAAGTTTCCTGAGTCCTCCCCAGAAGCAGATGCCTGTATAGCCTGCAAAACCGTGAGCCAATTAAACCTCTTTCCTTCATAAATTGCCAAGTCTCAAGTAATTCTTTATAGCAGTGTGAGAATGAACTAATACAAAAAATTATTCTGTTTTGCCTTGATCATTATACTTTATAGTAGATGTTTTGAAGATGTGAAAAGTGACATAAGTAAATACATTTGTATTTCAAAATAAGCAACTAACTGTACTCTAAATTATATTATGTCCAAATTATTATTAACCAGCTTACCTGATTTGGTATTGTCCTTTAGTTCAAAACCCTTCTACTTAGAGTATGTGTCAGTTAACTTCAGCTGTAAAATACAACATCTAAAATAACTGTTGCTTAAACAAGACAGAAGTTTCATTCTCTTATATTTAAGAGAAGCCTGGAAGCAAGCTGGTAGAGTAGCACCTCAAAGTTGTACTCAGATTCAGGTTCTCTCCAGGTCACCTCATAGTTGTTCCTGGAGGACAACTGTCTTCTTCATGGTCTGTGCTGGTGCCTACACATACAACGGTAACATCATACCCACTACCTAAGCAAGAGGGTGAAAAAGGAGACTAAACCCGTTTTCAAAAGGGATTCCCTAAATACACATCTGCCCTTGTCTCATTGACAGGAACTCAGTCACCGGGTCATTTCTAAGAGGGAGAGAGGCTGAAAACTACATTGGCTGAACAGCACTTTTACTCGAGAAAGAGGAGTGAGTATTGGGAGACAACTAGCCATCTCTGCCTAAAAAAGAAATCAAAGAATAGAATACAGTAGAATAGCCTGTTGCGAGTGGGCAAGTTTTTTGTTGTATTGGCTGTGAGTTAGTGGGTAAACTGTGGATGAATGGAGGAGTAGCTTTGTACAGGCTGAGGGCCTACTAAATATGTGGAGATACCAGCCCACATATTTGTTATACTCAATGTAAATTAGGTCAACTGTGTTTCAATCCTCTGTTTATTTGTTCCTTCCTGGAGAAGCACTTTTATCCAGGCTAAAAACAATTTTCAGGATTTGGTAACCAGCGCAGACTTGAGATCCTGATTGCTTGGATCTCAATCCTGGTTACTCTTTTAACTAAACGTATGAATTGGACAAATTGTTTAATTTCTCTCTACCTCAGGCTCCTCATCTATAAAAATGAGGAAAATAACAAAATCTACTTCATAGAGTTGGTGTAAGGATTAAATGAATTGATAGAGGTAAAGCATTTATAACAAGTCTTTGCACAGGGTAATTGTTCAAAAAATGTTAGCTGTTATCAACTGCAGACTTGTGTTCTAGAAAAAGACAGTGGACTACAACCAGCAATCATACAGGTGATAGCCAAAAAGTAAAATCCACGGTGCAAAGAAATGTTTGATATTAACGTGAGAAGTAAGGGGGTTGGTTTTATTGTACTAGATTTGGAATCAATTCTCCCTTCTGCAGAGAGAAGTTCTGTAAAACGTTGATACTGCCACATATAATTCAGAAATGGTCAAGTGAAAGTGACTGACTATAATGGAGAAGGACACAGATTTAGATGTCACAGAGTAAAAGCACCCTACAAAGAGAGAGAAAACATTATAGCACAAAAGAGGTGGCAGGCATTTTAAGAATTGATAAATACAGAAGGAATTGCTTCAAGTCTCATGCAATGAAAAAGAGGAGTAACTGGCCTATAGAAATGAATGTGAATGATGACGGCCTAAAGTACTCTTGAGTACTTTCACAGACTGTGGATTCTATGTGGCTATTATTAAATGCCTTGAAGCAGAATGAAATGTGTGTAATGTAGGACAAAGACAAGGTTCATCAACCCTGACCTGGATTATGAAGGACTAGCCTTATATTTCACTTAGCCACAAAAGTACTTTTTATTTTAAAAAATGAATTTAATATGAGAATACTAATGTATATCATTTGTAATATGTTTATATATAAAACACACATATATTTCTATTTAAATTAATCATGTAATTTTCAGTTCATTCTGTGACTTGATAATACTCAACTTATCTGGTTGTCATTATAAAGTAAAGAGTTAAAGAACCTCTTCAGGTTTTCTTGTGGATATCTGAATTGGGTGGACCCCCAAAGACAACCACAGTTGGCTCTCTGTATCCATGGGTTCCACATCCATGAATTCAACCAACCACATATTGAAAATATTAGAAAGAAAATGGATAGTTGTGCCTGTATTGAACATGTACAGACATTTTTTTCTTGTCATTATTCCCTAAACGATATAACATAGCAACTCTTTACATAGCATTTAACTTATACTAGGTATTATAAGTAATCTAAAGATTATTTAATTATACAGGAGGATGTGTATAGGTTATTTACAAATATTACACCATTTTATATAAGGAACATAAGCATTCATGGATTTTAGTATCCACAGGAGTCCTGTAACCAATTCCCCATGGATACCAAGGAATGACTCTATACTGACCTGGTACCCGTGGCAAGCAAGATGAGCAGCATCCCAAACAGAATGCTGCCTTTACCTGACTAATTCACCCCAAACTGTGCTGCATGTAATATTTCTTCAATGAAGAAGAACCATATTTTAATTAAAAATGTCCTATTTTAATAAGCCCATGTGAGGTAAAAAGGTCTTTAAAATTGTCATTGATAAGGAAAGAATGTGAAAAATGTCAGACCCCAATACTGTATCTCATGTTTGAATTACTTTTCCTCTTTATTTCAGATAATTTATTTAGTTAGTTCAGTTTAATTTAGTTCAGATAATCAGATAGATCCTTTATTTTAAAGGGGAAAACAAAGATGTATTTGAGGTAGTGGTCTTTGTGAATGACTTACACATAGCTGGGGGCCCTGCTGGTCGTATTTATATCCTAGAATGAGAACAGCAAAGCAATATGAAAAAAATGTATGCATATTTTTAAAATAACCACAGAGAATGGCAAAGAACAAACGTAAGATGAGCAATATAATAAACCCTTAAGCCCAAGTAGTTTGTGCTACATTTCTCTAGACATTTTAAGATTAACATATGTATAATTTCTTATACTGTAAGAGGGATAATATAAACACAATTTTATGATTTATGCAGACAAGAACAATCTCTATCATATGTTTTTCACACATCCATGTGTCTAATTGTATTATTAAATCCAATTTTCTATTCAAAAAACATTTGGCAGCATCTGCTATGTGCCAGGCACTATTTTAGGTGCTGGAGAAATGATGGAAACCAAAACAATATTTCTATCTTCCTGGAATTATGTATTCTACTTAATTTGCCCAGTAATCATGAAAATGTTCTAATAAGGTAGAATTCATTCATTAGGGAATTAAGTCCAAAATCCTCTGCCAAGTGATGGTTCCCAAGGTAAACATTATTATCCAAAATCTTTCATGAGAGGGGAGCCCTTGCAAAACACCAGAAGTAGGAGAAGTTGGAGAACTAAGGAATTACTGCTCCTCAAATGATAAGAAACAGTGGGCAAGGCGACTAAAGTCACAGAAGTGGCAGCTCTGGAAGGAAAGGGACAACTGTTTCTCACCTGCCAGTCTCCACACACAAGCTGAGAGACACAACAAGGAAACACAGGCTTCCTCTCTACTGTGCATTTCATTTTACCATGCCTACAAATGTATAGCCTTTGCCATCCCAGATAAACATATACATCATACTTATAAGCAAACAGACAGAGAAGACTGAAAACAGAAAACCCGTCAATTAACTATAACATGGGAATGACCTAGGAATTCATATCCTTCAAAGAAATCCAGGTGCTTGGAACTGGTGACCCCTCCAAAACAAAAGCTTCCCTTAAGTAAAACTATAGATATGTCCTTAAAATGTGATAAAAATGTGTGCGTGGGGAGCGGGGCTGGGGGGTTGTAGGTTGGGAACTGAAAATTCTAGGGAGGTGACCTCTGCTCCACTGTTCCAAGCTCCCATCTCTCCGTCTTTCCCAAGTCAAAGACCAGAAAAGTGTCAGCAAAGCATTGGCTAGAGTCTCGGAATGGAGATCTGATACGGCTTTTCTCAATTACAGATGGAGTGAGAGCCTGAGACAAGCATCAGAGAGTGATCTGGTGAATACAGAGGATCCGATCCTTGTGACACAATGGCCACTAGGGCTACAGGCTACTCCAACAGAGATGGTTTTTAAAGTAATATAACAGTATATCTAAAACGGTCCAATCACTGACAGAGAGAGAGAGAGAGAGACAGAAAGTCAAAACAAACACATGCTGGTTATAGAAAACCTCTGTAGAAGATAGCTGATGATTTAAGTAAAAATATATCATCAGAATACCTGAAACAATTACAAGTCCAACACAAAGAAAGGACTTCCAGAGTAAACAGCATTAAACAAAGTAATTTTAAAAATTAGGATTTGCAAAGTAAACGACTCAGTGAATGAATTTAAAGAGTCTTGGATTCTGTTGAGGTCTCCTATAGTAGACTGAAAAATCAAGTAGAAGAAATATTTTAATAATGGAGAAAAGATACAAGGAGATAATAAACATCATACATCCTGGCAACATGCCTGAACACCAAGGATAAAAAAAAAAAAAAAAAAAAAAAAACTATTCAACTATTCAATATCCAAGGAATACATTATGTGAAAAAGAGAAAGTTATCAGACTTACATGTAATTTCTCACCTGCAACACTAGATGAAAGAATTTAATGGAAAAACATCTAGAAGATCCCTGAAATTCAAGGACTGCAACCCAAGAACCTAGAACCATGATAAGGTGTCATTCATATTTTAGTGTTAAAGGAAGACTTTTGAGAACATGCAAAGAGTCTGAGGGTATATTACCCATGTACCCAACTTTTCAAAAGATAGCACAAAAGATCCAAAGACAGGGAAGATAAAGAGGAAAATAAATAATGGTGATCAACGCCTCTTGTATTTACTAGCAGATGAATGTACTAGTGTAATCTAATATAATTAATTATAATAAAATCATAGAAATTAATACCTACTGTGGATTCTATGTGGCTACTGACTGCTTATATATCAAAGTAATGCTTTAAGCATTTTTCATTTAATCCTCATGAGAAAGTCATAGCTATTATTACAGTGACTTCAAAACTCAAAGTTTTGAGTGAAGGAAATAAAGAGTAAAATGTCTCAGCCTAGGAATACAAAGAAAAGTATAAATATTGTAAATTTCTTTCAGATGAGTGTTGGGGGAGGAGAAACACTTATGGAAGGACAGTTTCTTTTAGAGAAAATGGTATCTATGAAAACAATAAAACTGAATATATTAGTCATTTACTAAATTATCGATTAGATGATAAAAACTGAATTAAAAACCAGAACTGTAGCCAAGGAGTAGTGTTGGGTAAAAATACAAAATGAACAAGGAAAAAACTCAGCTACAGGCTATTTAAGAAACTCACTGAAATCAAAGTGATAAAGAAAGACAATATATACTAATTTCCTTTCGCTTGGGTATATACCCAACAGTGTGATTGCTGGATCATATGGTAGCTCAATTTTTAGTTTTTTGAAGAAAGTAGTGGGATCCTGGGGGGAGGTGGAGATGCTTAATTGGTACCAAAAAAAACAGAAAGAATGAATAAGACCTACTATTTGATAGCACAGCAGGGTGACTATGGTCAGTAATAAGAGCTTAATTGTAAATTTTTAAATAAGGAATTTAATTGGATTGTTTGTAAATCAAAGGATAAATGCTAGAAAGGATGGATACTCCATTCTTCATGATGTGTTTATTTTACATTGCATGCCTGTATCAAAACATCTCATGTATCCCATAAGTATACACATCTACTATGTATTCACAAAAATAAAAAAATTAAAAAGACAACATAAAAGGATTAGCAAGGCAAAATGTATAAATGAAAACAGAAAGAATGCAAGAATATCAATAATATTATCAGCTCAAGTGGAACTTTAAGGTTACCTACACAGGTAAAGTCATATTAGGTAATTATAATTTATGAGTAGACATGATGTCCATAAACTTGAAGATACCTAAATATGATTGCTAAATGTGTAAAGTAAAAACTGTTAGAAATCAAAGAAGAAGCTGATAATTTAAAACAATAAAATAAATTATAAATGGCTGTCAAAGATACACAGAATTTCACTTAAAAAATCAATCAAATTAATTTAATAGCTATATATAGAACCTCACATTTCTCCATTAGAAAATTTACATTTTTTGGTACTTTTATGAAACATCAACAAAAATAAATCACATACTTGCCCTCTAAGAAACCTTGTGTTGTTGTTTCTTTTTAAGATCTTACAGGTTAGCTATTCTGATCATATTATAATAAATTTAGAAAATGTGTGCCATTTGACCCAGCCATCCCATTACTGAGTATATACCCAAAGGATTATAAATCATGCTGCTATAAAGGCACATACACACGTATGTTTATTGCAGCACTATTCACAATAGCAAAGACTTGGAATCAACCCAAATGTCCATCAGTGACAGACCAGACTAGATTAAGAAAATGTGGCACACATACACCGTGGAATACTATGCAGCCATAAAAAAGGATGAGTTTGTGTCCTTTGTAGGGACATGGATGCAGCTGGAAACCATCATTCTCAGCAAACTATCGCAAGAACAGAAAACCAAACACCGCATGTTCTCACTCTTAGGTGGGAATGGAACAATGAGATCACTTGGACACAGGAAGGGGAACATCATACATCGGGGCCTATTGTGGGGAGGGGGTAGAGGGGAGAGATAGCATTAGGAGATACACCTAATGTAAATGATGAGTTAATGGGTGCAGCACACCAACATGGCACAAGTATACGTATGTAACAAACCTGCACATTGTGCACATGTACTCTAGAACTTAAAGTTAAAAAAAAAAAAAGTATGTTTGATAATCGTAGCCTATTTCAAATTAATAAACATACTTTTAAAATAATCCCTGGATGAAAGAGGAAAGCAAAACTGAAGTATTAACTATATAAAAAGCATATATAAGAAAACACTATATGAGAGTAATTGAGACATGGCAAAAGCTGTACTTAGGAAAATATAGTCTACAGTGCCTATAATATTAAAGATTAATGCATATCTTTAAAAATAGTCCTCATAAGAAAACAGAAATAATTTCAGTTACACTTATTTTAACAATTGGAAGATGAAATTAATGTAAAATATCAAAGCAGAAATTATATAAAATTAATGAATATAAGTTCAAAACTTCTATGAAGATACCAATGAAGCAAATAAGCCACTGACTAAGGAGAGGATGAGTAGCAAAAAAAAAAAAAAAAAAAAAAAAAAAAAAATGCAGCATTAGTAATGAGAAGAGGGGCACATCATTTATAGAAGACATTAAATTTAAAAAATTATATTTGAAATGGAAAAATTATAATTGAAATTACGGCAGTATATTTTAAAGTGACAGGCAATAACATACTTCTTAGCAAAATCTGAATTACCAAACTGGACCTAAGACATGGAAAATTAGTACTACATCAATTAGCTAAAAAGAGATCGGAAATGTGATAAAAGATATACTATTTGAAAAATAACTTGAATTAGGGGGATTCAGAGCAAATTCTATCTAGCCTCTAACTTTTAAAGAACACATATTTTCAAAGTTATTTAAAATATTCAACAATGTAAAGGCTAAAATGACATGGAAAATTCTTCAGTTGATTTTAGGAAGACAGCATAACTTTCGTGTCAAAACCTAATAAAGATCAAACAAAAATAAAGACCAATTTTAATGATTTCAATGAAAACTTTAAAGTAAAATATGAATAAATAGAACCTACTTCTGTGTAATAAGATTAATACCCCATGACCCAAGTCTATTTCAGGAAACCTGATAACATAATCAATTACACAAACAAACAGAGGAAGAAAATCATACGATTATAACATTAGAAGTAGGAAAGGCATTTGACACATTTCATACATTCCTAAAAGAAATTCTGAATAAAATAGAAAAAGTAAAAAACACTGCTGACATATATTGGCAATTACTTAAAAATCAGCTAATGTTAACCCAAATATTGAAACACAAAAACTATTACAATTACAGTTGGAAATTGCACAGGGAAACACACTATTATTGAACATTGATGTGAAGAGTCTAGTAAATATAATCAAAGAAAAATATAAAATTGTATAAATAACAAAAAAGAATATATAAAACTTTCTTTGATGAACGTATTTTATACTTTGAAAACTCAAGTTTTAAACTCTAAGTTTAAAAATCTCTATATTCAATGTAATAATTCAATAAAGTTCTGAATGTAAGAAGCTAGAAGAAATGAATATTTAGCCTCTGTTTTAGCAATGAGTGAAAAACTTCTGCTTATAATAAGGAAGAAATAAATATTTATTCTCTACATTAGCAAGAAGTAATTTTAAAAGAAAATAACAAAAGATATTTGCAAGAGCAACAAAACATAAAATCTTTAGAAATAACTTTAACAAGAAAGTCTCAGATCTATATAAACAAAACAAATGATTGAGGAAGAGATCAAAAGAAGTTGTAATGAAAGGGAATACATTCTATTTTCTTGGATGATTTATATAATCAAAATAGAAAGTCTTAAAAATTTAACAATAAATGCAATTATAACTAAAATACCAATAATTTTAATTTAGTAAAATGATATGGAAGTTCATATGAAAAAAATAAATTTCCAAGAATAACCAAGAATAGTACAATAAAGGAAAAAAAGAATATCGAGAGTGGACAACATTTATTTGCCTTGTAAGATATTACGAGATAAGTACTCATATTGATATTTTATTAGCATAGGAATAGGAGTAGACAAATAGATCAGTGGAAATAAACAAGTCTATATTAAATGTATATGTATACATACTATATATAGGTAATCAAAGATACAGGTAATAATGAAAGATGCAGGTAATAATCAAAACAATAAGAGAACACATGACTCTAAAGATAGTTGCTAGCAAAATTGTGGCTACTGGACAGTGAAGAACACTGTACAAGAGAAATGGACAAGGACCAGTGAGTTGGTAGACAGAAATAAAAATATGTGTGTGTGTGTGTGTGTGTGTGTGTGTGTGTGTGTGAATATATATATATATATAATATATAATATATAATTTGCAAGGACATTTGTGAGAAAACTACACGATAGTCCAATACAGTTTTTTAAAAGATGAATTGTTTAGAAATAATACTGAAATAACTTGCTACATACCTTAGAGTATTAAGTTGGACCCCTTTTTACTTCATATACAAACATTAGTTTCAGAGGATTTAAACACACTTATTTAAAGAAAAGGTAAGACAAAACTTACAAAACCAATATAAGAAAACTCATACTAAAACCTGAGATTACAAAACTTACAAAACCAATACAAGAAAACTCATACTAAAACCTGAAATTACAAATGCAAATAAGACTTTAGTGATTTGAGAGTCTGAGGCAGGAGAATCACTTGAACCCGGGAGGTGGAAGTTGCAGGGAACAAAGATCGCACCACTGTACTCCAGCCTGGGCGATACAGTGAGACTCCGTCTCAAAAAAATAAAAATAAAAAAGACCTCAGTACTCAAGAAAGAAAACCCAAAATGTACAGAAATATGATAGAAACATTTCACTTTGTTAAAATTTTATAATATGGCAAAGATACCATGCATGAAATAATTGATGCCCAGAGGCAAGGGGAAAAATAAAAATAAAAATGAAAATAAATTTAAAATAACATTGTGCATTAAAAACATAATATATGATGCAGTGGCTATAACAGACACTCAAGCTGCAGCTCACTATTGTACATTTTTATGTCGATTCCAAAACTTTCAATGTTAATAAGTGCTTTAAAACATTTCTTAATAGTAAAATATTCTTTATGTTTTTCATTCTAAACTCCCAAACCAGCAGCATATTGTCTCATCAAGCAGTAAAGAAAGCTTGTTATTATTTCAATTTTCCTACTTTTTAAAAAAATCTTGTCTTTACTAGAATTGCAGCTCTCCACTGAGGACATAATGATCAAAATAGCAAGTTACCAAATGGGGTTAAATGCAATGTAAAAGCAGCATGGGTGTGGTCCCAGTTGCCAGACAATGAGATGCAAAATGACTAGTTCTTAAGGTCCACATCATCTTCTGATCTAGGCATCCAGCCGGTGGTCTACATCATATTCAAAAGGAAATTAAATTTTAATGAACGAAAAGTTGTAATATCAAAGATATTCTTCCAAAAATAAGGATTAATTGGATGCCAAGAGAGATACAGGTAATCATAAAAACAGGAAGAGAACACATGACTCTAAAGATAGTTGCTAGCAAAATTGTGGCTACTGGACAGTGAAGAACATTGTACAAGGGAAATGGACAAGGACCAGTGAGTTGGTAGACAGAAATGAAATCAGGAATATAGCAAAGTCACTATAGAAAGCGAGTATTTGCTGCTATGTAGAGCAGAACTATATCTGTCTGACAAATTCAAAGTGCTGTTAATGAAGCTGTATTTATATAAACTAGATTTAGCAATAAGATAACTAAAACTTTTCTGAGGCAACTAATACGTTTTCAATTAAACTACAAACCTTACTTATTCACAGATAGTAGCTAAGAGCATAGACTCTGGAGCCAAACTAAAGTCTTCCTGTAGTCTAATTTCAGATTTTCTGCTTATTTGTTGTGACCCTAGGTATTTTTCTTAACTTGATTATGTCTCACTTGTCTTATCGGTTCAATAGGGGTTAATAATAGTACCTACCTCATAGGTTTGTTGTGAGGATTGTGTGTATATATAAATATATAGGACTTAAAAAAGTCCCTCGCAACATATAAGTACTAGTAGGTATTAGCTATTATTATCTTCTATTCAGTCAGCAAAATATATTTATTGAGTGTCTACTATACTCCAGATGCTATATTGGCACTTAGAACAAAAATAGTAATCAGAAATATAGTCTTAACTTCAAGTAGTTCAATAAGGAGATGAACAAGTTACCAACAATTTCAAGTCATTGTAAAACAGCTCTGATTAGATATATGCAGTCTCCTGAGGAAACAGAGGGAGCAGCGTCGCTCAATGAAACCAAAAGGTCAACACAAACCCAATTCTAGATATGACTATTGAGATGACTGTTAAAGAATGGAGGAAAAGTGAAGAGCACAGCTTGTGCAACTGATGAGAGAATGAAGCATTATTATGTTAAAAGGAGAATTACAACTCTTTTTTGCAACACTTGGAGCTAAAGTCAGGGCAAGGGAGAGGAATGTGGTGAGGTGATTGTGGTCAGGTCAGTGAAATGACACGGGAAAGAGATTAAAAAATATATTGTATGCTTGAGAATTTGAACATGACCCTAAAAGGCTTTTAAGTCAGGGTGTGACATGCTCAGTCACCCCTGCACTCCAAGTCCAGGTTGGCCTGGGAAGAGTGACACTGGAGGCTGAGAGGCCACTTTCAATGCCATCACAGTAATTCAGGAAGAACTGATGATAGCCTATTCCAAAGCAATGTCAGGAAGGAGAAGGAAAAACATACAGCAACGAAGGAAATCAATCTTTAAAAGTTGGTTTCTAATTTGGTGTAGGAATCTGGGGAAACAAAGGAATTTACAATAACTTTCCAGCTTGTGTAGTTTCCAGCCCCTGCAGCTGGAAAGCTGGTGCAGCTATTCTTTAAAATAGAAACAAGAACAGATTGGGAGGAAACTCCAGCATGAGGTATGTCATATGTGGGTTGTCTGTGGGACATCCAAGAAACATTTTTAGTATGCAGCTAGGCATCGCACCTGAGTCTCAGGAGAGCTATTTGGGCTACGGATACACAACTGTGTGCCATCACAACCTGGCTATATATTATCCTATACCCTCAGGGAAAGTACACAAAATCAAAAGAGCAGAGGGCTAACTGTGGATCATGAATTTTTTTTACTTTAAAAATATCTGTGGAGAAAATTCTAAAGTTAGATTTAGACCAATATTTTAGCACATGATGTATTTTCTCATATCTAAATAAGTAAAGAAAAGCATTAGGGCAACAAATTAGGTGTGTTCTGAAAGATGCTGAAACATTAACATGGCAAATATTTACTTTTTGACATGCAAACAGCAGAGTAAGCTTTAGATTTATGATTTTGATTTATTTATACAGTTCTACAACTATATATCAAAAATAAGATTATATAAAATTTTAAAGCAAGAATGTATTCACCAATTCAAATATGAAAACTGTTTCAGTGTCAGTCTGTATTTCTCAAATCAGTCAAATGCTAAATATAATGTGCAACTAAAGAGCAGAGACCAAGTGGATAGTTGAATCAGTGTATCGAGTCATACGAAATTTTTTTTTTTTTTTTGAGACCGAGTTTTGCTTTGTTGCCCAGGCTGGAGTGTAATGGCACAATCTAGGCTCACTGTAACCTCTGCCTCCCAGGTTCAAGCAATTCTCCTGCCTCAGCCTCCCCAGTAGCTGGAACTACAGGCATGCATGTACCAGCATGCTCAGCTAATTTTTGTATTTTTAGTAGAGATGGAGTTTCACCATGCTGCCCAGGCTGGTCTTGAACTCCCGACCGCAGGTGATCCACCCACCTCAGCCCCCTTAAGTGCTGGGATTACAGGCATGAGCCACCACCCCCAGCCATATGAAATATTTTTAAATAAATTAAATGTGACTTTATATATTTCACAGGATAACATGGGTGGAGGCATACTAAATTACAAAAGATTCCCAGTTTAAGCATTCTCGCCACAGAATCAACTTTCAGTTAAGATTTTTTTTTTCCCGGGAGAACCACTAATATATTTCAAATAGATCACCAACCTAAGTATACATGTAATGCATTGTATAAATTAATGATTCCCTCAATATTCTACATCTCATTACTGGAGAAGGAACTTTTCACCCCAAACAGTATTCAATCATTTGACACCTGGAAGAAGATTAAAAACTGCCAGAAACAAACAAAATCCACATTATCATCAGAAACTAACAGATGAGCTTTGGCAAAAGTAAACTGTCCCTTGACCTCCATAACAACCTTTTTCTTATGGAAACTGTGACATCTGGTTCCTTTATAATTCATCACCCTCTTCTGCTTAAAGTGTTACAATAATATATATTTACATTACAATAGAAGAAAGTAGTCACTGTGCTCCACATTTCACCAGCCTGTGATATAAAAATGAAAAGGAAGAAATAAAGAAAAAAAGAAAAAGGAGAAAGAATGAATAAATGAAAAGATGGAAGAAAAAAAGATCATGCTTATATCAATGCTCAAATTACAAGGGCTGAGCCCCATCTACTCACCATATTTCCATCACTTATTCAGAGGGTGTATTAGGCCATTCTTGCATTGCTATAAATAAATACCTGAGACTGGGTAATTTATAAGAAAAGACATTTAATTGGCTCACAGTTTTACAAGCTATGCAGGAAACACGGCAGCATCTGCTTATGGGGAGGCCTCAGGAAGCTTCCAATCATGACAGAAGGCAAAACAAGAGCAGGCACATCACATGGCAAAAGCAGGAGCAAGACAGGGAAAGAGTGGACCAGGAGGTGTCACACACTTTTAAATGACCAGATCTCACCAGAACTCAGAGTGATAGCTCACCTAACACCAAGGAGATGGCCCAAGCCATTTACCAGGGATCCACCCCCATGATCCACACACCTCCTACCAGGCCCCGCCTCCAACAATAGGGATTACAATTTAACATGAGATTTAGGCATGATATGCAGACCATATCAGAGGTTCTCTGTGTTTCTTCAAGCCCTCATAGGGATGTCTCACTTTGCTCACAAACCAATCTGCCAACTGCAGTTACTAGATAGCATCTGTTCACTTTTCCTCTTTTGCTCACTATCTCCCTTTGGGTGACTATAGCAAAATACTCGTTGTAAGAATGCCAAGTCCATGCCAAGGGCATTCTCACCTTCTGCTTCTAAAGCCATCTGACCAAATTCAGCTTCTGTGAAAGAAGGTTAAAAAAACAAAAAGGCCTTTTCACCTGCAAACCTTATTTTATCACCTAGACAACACAGCAGTGTTGTGTCTGCTCAGAGCCCACACAATCTTTACAGAAAACCAGTTTATTAGGTTGCTGTCTCACTACTCCCTTCCTGTAAGCAACCAAACCCCTTTTACAGGATGGGGTTAGGAAGAAATTCTGAAGTTTGTCATGTTTTCCCCTCCATCACTTGATCTCTTGAAGCTGCCACTGCTGCCAAGAGCCCGGTGCACACACACAGACATAGGTCCATAAAACCCACCTTTAACCACAAAATGAAAGCTCCATATGCTTCAAACTGTGCAAGTTGCAAACTTTGGGATTATTAAGTGTGTCATTTAGAAAATAAAACAGATAATTACAATTTCCCTTGAAAATACATGAATAGACAAAGCCAAACATGACGATGTACTAAAGCTGCTGCAAGAACATGCTGAGGAACATGCACATAGCTGGTCCTCTGCAGGATGGCAGTAGGAGGCCTTCGAAAATGCAAGGCTACCTGATACAGGATAGGATTATATTGTGCAAAATACCAAAATCTTACCCAGCACCAAATTTCTTATATTAAAAATTACAGAACAGCACTTGAGATTTTACCACATTTTTGGAAATGAAGCTGTTAACCATTCATGCTACACCTATATTTATTGAAAAATATAAATCACAGGTTTTTCAGGGGTAGACCTAGATATAATGATGCTCCAGTTCTGTAAAAGTGATTTTGAATGGTACCTACAAATACATAAAAGCACATCCATTCCTGAATTAAAGCTTTATATTTTTTTGTGTCAGTAGATAATTAAGTTGCTTGAAAGCTGAAATATTTAGCCATTAATACCATCCTGATGAAAACAGTTTTCAGATAATTTCATTAATCCTTTTTATATTATTAGTTAATATTTCTCTTATCTCCTTTTATTTAAAAATAATAATAAGACTTTCTCTCCTAAGTGAACAGCATTACCTTTTATAATCTTAGAGCTTTATTAAAGGCGGAGACAGAGGAAATAGAAAAGTAAACAGTGGCTCATTCAAAATAAGTTACATTAAAAGGAAAGTATGAAATGCAAGAATTAATTATGATGCTGAATAACTAAGGTCCTGTATGAGAAAGAAAAGAAAAATGGTGGCGAGTTAAAGCATTCTTTCAAATGCTTTACAAAGCAAGCTGTTAAGACAGAATGTTTTGAAGAGAAAGAATGTAAGTGTACTTCTTTGATTTTAGACTCCTCATTTGTATATAAATGTTGGCATTTTAATTTTGCTTGTTCAGCCTTTCATGTTTGTATGCATACATGCATGTACATTTTAGGTAATAATATAAGGCTATTAAAATGCTAGCAGAGTTCACTTCTTTTTAAAATTGTGTGTCTTAACAGGTTGTTTTATAAAATATTTATAAGAATGCTTTATTTTATCCCATTTTCCTTCTTTTTTGGTCACATTTATATATAGTAGAGTATGTGTGTATATAAATACATCTACATATCTATAATAATTCTCAAGACAAATTTTATGTATGTTGATAAAAAGAAAATCTCTGAATACTGCTCAGTCTTAAGAAGCTCATTTTCATCTCTTTTATTTACAGTCTAGCTTATCTTCATCTTTATGCAAAATTTCAAATATATACAATAACAGAGAAGACAATAAAAGAACCTCCATGTGTTTGTCATTTAGAAATCATTTTAATAACTACATGGATAGTCCTAGTCCCAATGGTTTTGTTCATTAGAAATATTTCAGGATCTCACGTAGTTCAATGCTCCACAGAGCATTCATCTCCCTTCTGGTTTCCCTCTTACCTCTGTCTTTCTTTCTACCTTATATTCTTCCCTTACTACTTAGTTTTTCTCTGATTCTGTCTGTTCCTATTAAAGTTAAGACCAAAAAATAATAATAAGTATGCAAATAGAAAGAGAAAAAGACAGAATAATGGGCTAGAACCTGCCTCCGTCAGGTCTTTCTTATTTGTCACTTTCAGCACACCCAGAGCTTACATATCACCCAGACACACAAGTGACTATTGTTCCAGCTTCCATCTCCTCTGACCTTCCTGTTTTACCTGCCAGAGTCTGTTATTAAAAATAATGCCATGGTTGCTTTTACAAAAAATGAGTATTTCAGATTCATAGATATTAGACATAATATTCACAAACATAAATTAGTATGAGTTGCTCTTCTACTAAAATTTAGCTCAGGAAATGGAGCTTTGAGAGAACAGAATATTGTATTGCTGATGGCAGTCAGGATTAAAACTAGGTGGTGTGGTAGTGGGCAGCACTGTGGAGCAGGGGAAGATGCTGGGTTCTATGTCCTTTTGTGAGTTCTAGGGGCAACATTCATGAGACAGCTGGGTTCCTGAGAACAGGGTGCAGAAAAGAAGATCAGCTTTACTGCATTTCAAAATTTACTTTAGGGCTGGCCTTGAGCAGAGAAAAGGAGAGCCCTGATTTAAGCACCTAGAACTCAATGAAACTGGTGTTAAATCTTAACTGTATCATGATTAACTGGGTATCTATGATATAGTCTAAATGCCAAATCAGCAACATAAGATTATAATTGTGGGTGAAAAGTTCTGCAAGAAGACTTAGAAAAAAATACATTAACATAATTAGATGTTTAAAAGCTGCCTATATTAAATATACTTTCATTATTGCCAAATTTTAGGGAATATTATGGTATTGTTCAATTGTTCTTATATTTAACAATATATACTCAAAGATTTATGAATGATGTGAAATATCTGGGATTTATTTCAATATAATCAGAGAAAATGAGAGGAGTGTGAAAAAAAAGAAATAAGAATGCCATGAGTTGGTCATTGTCAAAGTTGAATGACAGAAACATGGGAATTCATTTCATTGTCCTCTCCACATGTGTTTCAGACTTTACATAATAAAGATGAAATATAAATAATAGATGACAAAATTGTGTATATGTATATAAATATGTATATATTTTCCATATGTACACAGATGTAACTCATTTTATTATACTTCACTTTACTGCACTTTACAGAAACTGTTTTTTACAGATTAAAAATTTGTGGCAGCCCTGTGTTGAGCAAGTCTATCAGTGCCATTTTTCTAAAAGTAGGTACTCACTTTGCATCTTTTTACCACATTATGGTAATTCTCACAATATTTTAAATGATTTCATTATTATTATTATTATATCTGTTATGGTGACCTGTGACTAGAAATTTTTGATGTACCAATTGTAGTCATTTGGGGGCACCATGAAGTGTGCCCACATAAGATGGTGAACTTAATCAATGAAGGACTTATCTATTCTGATTGCTCTGACCATTCCTCCATCTCCACCCCTCTCCTCGGACTTCTCTGTTCCCTGAGATACAACAATATTGACATTAGTCCAATTAATAAGCCTACAATGGCCTCTTAAGTGTTTAAGAGAAAGGGTCACTGTCTCTCACTTGCAATCAAAAGCTACAAACAATCAAGCTTAGTGAGAAAGGCATGTTGAAAGCCAAGAGGCCAAATGCTAGGCGTATTGTGCCAAACAGCTAAACAAGTTGTGAATGCAAAGGAAGGGTTCTTGAAGGGAATTAAAAGTGCTACTCCAGTGAACACATGAATGATAAGAAGGTAAAACAGCCTTATTTGTGTGGTTTGAATAGAAGATCAAAACCAGCCACAATATTCCTTTAAGCCAAAGCATAATCCAGAGAATGGCCCTGATTCTCTCCGACTCATGAAGGTTGAGAGGTGTGAGAAAGCTGCAGAAGAAAAGTTGGAAGCTAGCAGAGATGAGTTCATAAGGTTTAAGGAAAGAAGCCATCTCCGTGACATAAAAGTGCAAGGTGAAGCACCAAGTACTGATACGGAAGCTGCAGCAAGTTATCCAGAATATCTAGCTAAGATAACTGACGAAGGTAGCTACACTAAACAACAGATTCTCAATGTAGATGAAACTGCCTTGTACCGGAAGGAGATGCCATTAGGAGTTTCATAGCTAGAGAGAGAGGTCAATGCCTGGCTTCAAAGCTTCAAAGGACAGGCTGACTCTTTTGTTAGGGGTTAATGCAGCTGTGACATTATGTGGAAGCCAACACTCACTTACCATTCTGAAAATCTAGGGTGCTTAAGAATTATACTAAATCTACTCTGCCTGTGCTCTAAGAATAGAATCAAAAAAGCCATAATGACAGCACATCTGTTTACAGAATGGCTTACTAAAATTTTAAGCCCACTGTTGAGACCTACTGCTCAGGAAAAAAAAGAAATCCTTTCAAAAGTTACTGCTCATTGACAATGTACCTGATCACCAAGAACTCTGATGGAGATGTACTAGGAGATTTACATTGTTTTCACATCTGCTAAGACAATATCCAGTCTACAATCCATAGATCAAAGAATAATTTTGATTTCAAGTCTTATTATTTAAAAAATACATTTCTTAAGGCTATAGCTTTCATAACTGGTGATTTCTCTGATGGATCTGGGCAAAGTAAATTGAAAACTTTCTGGAAAGGATTTGCCATTCTATATGCCATTAAGAACATTTATGATTTATGGGAGGAGGTCAAAATATCTACATTAACACGAGTTTGGGAGAAGTTGATTCCAACCTTCATGGACTATTTTGCGGAGATCAAGACCTCAGAGGAGCAAGTAACTGCAGAGGTGGTAGAAATAGTAAGAGAACTAGAACTGGAGCCTGAAGATGCAACTGAATTTCCTCAATCTGATGATAAAACTTAAACAAATGAAAATTTGCTTCTTACTGATGAGCAAAGAAAGTGGTTTCTTGAAGTAAAATCTATTCCTGGTGAAGATTCTGTAAACATTGTTGAAATGACAGCAAAGGATTTAGATTATTACATAAACTTAGATGAAAAGGCAGTGGTATGGTTTGAGAGGGTTGACTTCAATTTTGAAGTTTTACTTTGGTTAAAAGCTATCAAAAAGCAACACATGCTACAGAGAAATACTTCACAAAAGGAAGAGTATTGATGAAAAAAAAATTCATTGTCTTATTTTAAGAATTTGCCTCAACCACTCCAACTTTCAGCAACCAACACCCTGATCGGTTAGCAGCCGCCAACATTGAAGCAGGACCCTCCAGCCACAAAGAGAATTATGACTTGCTGAATGCCCAGATGATCATGAGCATTTTTCAGCAGTAAAGTAGTTTTAAATTAAAATAGGAATATTTTTGGATGTAATACTATAAATATAGCATAAATATAACTTTTGCATTCCCTGGGATGCCAAAAAACGTATGTGACTCACTTTATTGGGACATTGGCTTTAATACGGTGCTCTAGAACAATATATATACTGAATATATGTACTCTTTCAGTAATCAATCAGGCAAGCTTAGTATGCTATCTAGTATTTCCAACAGAAATATTTCTCTTTTTTCACCAAAAATAAGTAGCTGTGGAAAGAGAGAAATATCTGATAGGAGTTAATGAATTTGCATTTACTGTACCAAGAGACAACATTAGTATCAAACCCACGAATATAAAATGCTGGGGCAGAAGGTTCACAGCTGTGAAAACGAAACTTTTCCAACCAGACCACCAAAGGGGAAAAGTTGCTGTCTTCTTGACAGATGAGAGATGAAACAACCAGATTGGCTATTCAGAACACTACCAATATTCCTGAAAGACAGCCCATGTCAGATAAACATCCTTAGTAAACATTAGGAAATGGTGTTATGGTGGTAAAGGAACATTGGTATTTGGTTAAGACAAAAAAAAGGAATAAAGGAAATACTAACCAGATAGAATTTTGCCTTTTGGACTATGTACAGAATATGCAATATCCATTGAAGAAGGATTTACCAGTCTCAAAGAACTCAGAGGTCCCTAGCATCATTTTATGCAAATCAGTTCCTTTGCTCCATTTATTTTACAATACATTACAAAAGTTATATGCTTTTTCTATTGAAGCAAATATTCATATTTTAAAATAATGCATCTTGGAATCAGTAACCAGTGTATTGAAAGAATACCTTCTTTCACAGTAGGAGTTGCTTATACTTATGTTGAGGATAAATTTTCTTTAAGAATAAAAATCATGAATATTATCCGTATAAGCACTTCTTTTATTCTCACCCTATTTTGTAGGTGTGGCAGGCAACAATTCAAAGGTTACTACCAGGTTGTAAATCTTTGTTCTTTAGTTCTTGTTAGTATTAACAGAAAAATATCTGTCTCATCACATGAAAGAAGTATGAATAGGGCTGGCATGTACAAAAAACTTTCTCTCCTACAAGTTAGCAACAAATTTATATACACTGGCATTTTAATGACTGTAGAAAATTTTATCCATCAATCTTTCAAAAGCTAGTGAGGATAAAATAATCTTCTAACTTCTAACAGGAATTAGCTGTATCTAAAAGAAGGAAGGAAAGAAGAAAAGAAAGGTAGGAAGAGAGGGAGGGAGGGAGAAGGGAAAGGAGGGTGAGGAGAGAAAGGAAAAGAGGAAAAGAAAGGAAAAAAGTAAACCTGTGAAAGTGTAAGTTTTAGAGTACTTGGCACTGAATACATTAATAGTAAGCTATTCAGTCGAATTAACAAGAGGGTAAAATGAGAGTTTTCTACCATCATCACCCTGCAAAAGTATCAATTTCGACTACCACCTGTGGATGAGAGTAACTGTGGGATTTGGGTGTCCAGCAAAGAAGTTTCACCAGACTGTTGGAGCACAAAAATCTGAAAATAAATGCATTTTTAAAAGGTTAAAAAAATTCATTTTACCTGCGGCACCTCACCCCAAGGCAGCGTGGCTCAACACCAAGAGAACCTCCCCTAGGCTCTGCTCACAGGGAAAAATGACAGTGTAACGAGTGAGCACCTGGTTCCCTCAGCTATGCAGAATGCTGCCCAGGATATCCATTATCTTTCTCACTCACCCAAAATACTAAGATGATCAGCATGTATGGCTAAGAGAGTCTGGGAGCAGGAAAAAGTGGTCACGGTCCTTACTAACCAATCTGTGGACAACTACCCCAAACCACTTGGGATATCTGGCATGTGTACACCTCCTAACTAGCCTACAGACACCCTCAATGGTCCACACACCTTACACCCCTAACTCCTAGCCTGCTCTCCACATAATACCCAAGTGGTGAGTATGAGTCTTGCAGACAGTTTATGACCACATGCAGCCAGCTGGCTGAACTCTGTGGATCAGAAGAAGGCATACAGACTCAAGCATGTCAATGTATCACCCTGGGGGAAAAAAAATGAAAGACTATCAGCACTTGACTTGGCTTTCTTGGATCAAGAAAAGGCACAGAATCTTAACAATTCTCCCCCCTCCTAAAGAAGGCACAAGAGGAGTGGAGTAGGTACTTTCATAGAAAATGTATGAGCTGAAGTACCTCAGAATCCCTATCCTGGCTAACTAATATGTTGCTCTCACAGAACTCTAATA
>NC_045436.1:25215810-25288666 GCF_002776525.5 Piliocolobus tephrosceles | reverse complement strand
AGAATGGCATGAACCCGGGAGGCAGAGCTTGCAGTGAGCTGAGATCCGGCCAGTGCACTCCAGCCTGGGCGACAGAGCGAGACTCCGTTTCAAAAAAAAAAAAAAAAGAAAAAAGTGTAAGTATAATAATTTGTTTAAAAATTCATGATATTAAGTGATATAAATTTTGACATTAAAAATCTAAACTGAGGGAGTTTAAAAGTGTAGTTTCATATACAATTAAAATTATGTTATCACCTAAAACTATAAGACTCTTATAACTTATAGACTGTTATAATGATAAAGTGTTTTACAAAATCCTCATGGAAATTACAAAGCAAAAATTACCATAGATACACAAAGATAAACAAGAAAGAATCAAAGCATACCATTACAGAAAATTATAAATCACGAAGGCAGCAAAAATGGTTTAAAAGAAAACAAAGAATATGTAACTCAACCATAAAAATAATCAATAAAATGATTATAGTAAGTCCTTGCCCATCAATGATTACCGTGAATGTAATTGGATCAAATTCTCAAAAGACAGGGTGGCATAATGGATTTTTTAAAAAAGAAACAACTATATGTTGCCTATAAGATACTTCAGCTTTAAAAAAAACATAAAGTGAAACAATGAAATTTCATGCAAATGGAAACAAAAAAGGAGCAGGGGTAATTATATAAGACAAAACAGACTTTAAGTCAGAAACTGTACCAAGTGATGAAGAAGGTCATTATATAAGGATAAAGAAGTAAATTCAAGCTGGGTGTGGTGGCTCACACTTGTAATCCAAGCACTTTGGGAAGCCGAGGTGGGTGGATCACCAGAGGTTGAGAGTTCAAGACCAGCCTGATCACCATGGAGAAACCCCATCTCTACTAAAAACACAAAATTAGCTAGGCATGGTGCTACATGCCTGTATTCCCAGCTACTTGGGAGGCTGAGGCAGGAGAATCACTTGAACCTCGGAGGCAGAGTTTGCAGTGAGCCAAGATCGCACCATTGCACTCCAGCCTGAGCAACAAAAGCAAAACTCTGTCTCAAAAAAAAAAAAAAAAAAAAAAAAAGTAAATTCATCACTAGAATAAAGCATTGTAAATATATATATGCACCCAATATTACAGCACCTAAATATATAAATCAAATATTAACAAAACTGAAGGGAGAAATGAACAGCAATACAATAGTAGTAGGAAACATTAATTCCTCACTTTCAACAATGGATAGATCATCCAGACAGAAAATCAGTAAGGAAACATTAGACGTGAACTACACTTTAAACCAAGTGGACCTCACAGACATATACAGAATATTCCATCCAACAGCAGCAGAATACACCTTGTTTTCAAGCACATGCTAAACATTCTCAAAGACAGATAATATATGTTGGGCCACAAAACAAGCCTTAACAAATTTAAGAAAGTTAGAATAATAATTATCTTTTCCAACCACACTAATGTGAAACTAGAAATCAATACCAAGAAGAAAACTGGAAAACTCACAAATATGTAGAAATTAAACAACATACCCCTGAACAACCAATGATTCAAAACTAAATTTTAAAAAATGTTAAAATGTGTTGAGGCAAAAAAAAATTAAAAACAACATAACAAAACTTATGAGATGCAGCAAAAGCAGTTCTAAGAGGGAAGTTTACAGGGATAAATGCCTACATGAATGAAAAAGAAAGATCTCAAATAAACAACCTAACTTTACACCTTCAGGACTTTTTAAAAAATAAACTAAGCATAGAGTTTGTATAAAGAAGGAAATAGCACAGATCAGAATGGAAATAAATAGACACTAGAAAACAATTTAAAAAAGATCAATGAAACTGAGATTGGTTTTTTGAAAAAAATAAACAAAATCAACAAATATTTAGCCAGACTAAGAAAATAGGACATAAGACTCAAATAAAGGATAAAATCAGAACTCAAAGACGAAACATTACAACTGGTACCACAGAAATACAAATAATCAGAATATTATTAACAATAACATGCCAACAAATTGGATAAGCTAGAGGAAATGGATAACTTCCTAGATATACACAATCTACCAAGACTAAATCATGAATAGTAAAACGGACCAAACCAATAATGAATAAGGATATTGAATAAGCAAACCAATAATGAGTAAGGAGATTGAATCAGTAATCAAAAACCTCCCAAAAAAGAAAAAGCCAGGATCCAATAGCTTCACTGGTGAAGTCTACAAAATATTTAAAGAAGAATCAACATCAGCCATTCTCCAGCTCTTCTAAACAACCAAAGAG
The DNA here is from genome assembly GCF_002776525.5 of Piliocolobus tephrosceles. Taxonomy (NCBI): domain Eukaryota; kingdom Metazoa; phylum Chordata; class Mammalia; order Primates; family Cercopithecidae; genus Piliocolobus; species Piliocolobus tephrosceles. Next base: position 25,286,408 of record NC_045436.1, on the reverse strand, counting down.
GAGGCAATACTTCCAAAGTCATTTTTCTTTTTTTTTTTTCTTTGAGACAGGATCTCGCTCTGTCACCCAGGCTGGAGTGCAGTGGCATGACCTCAGCTTACTGTAACTTCTGCTTCCTGGGCTGAAGCTATCTTCCCACCTCAGCCTCCCGAGTAGCTGAGACTACAAGCACATGTCACCAGGCCTTGCTAATTTTCTTTTCCTTTTCTTTTCTTTTTTTGAGACTGAGTTTCTCTCTATCACCCAGGATGGAGAGCAGTGGCACAATCTCAGCTTACTGCAACCTCCACCTCCCGGGTTCAAACGATTCTCCTGCCTCAGTCTCTCAAAAAGCTGGGACCACCCCACACCATGCCTGCTTAATTTTTGTATTTTTAGGAGAGACAGGGTTTCACCACATTGGCCAGGCTGGTCTCAAAAACTCCTGACCTAAGGCAATCTGCCCACCTCGGCCTTTCAAAGTGCTGGCATTACAGGCATGAGCCAGCATACTTGGCCACTTTTTCATATTTTTAATCCAGACGGGTTTCACCATGTTTCCCAGGGTGGTCTCAAACTCCTAGGCTCAAGCAATCTGCCTGCCTCGACTTCCCAAAGTACTAGGATTATAGGTGTGAGCCACTGTGCTGGGCCCAAATTCAGTTTTCTAAGGCCAACATTACCTTGATACCAAAGACAGTTGAGGGCACTACAAAAAAAAAAAAAAAAAAAAAAGTAACAGGTCAATATCCCTGATGAATCTAGATGCAAAACTCCTCAATAGAATACTAGCAAACTGAATGCAACAGCACATTATAAGTATAATATACCTTCAGCAAGTAGAATTTATCCCTGGGATGCAAGGATGGTACATTTGTACATCTCTAAATGTGATACACCACATTAAAAGAATTAATAATAAAACTCATTTGATCATCTCAAAAGATGCAGAGAAAGTATTTGACAAAGGTCAACATTTTTTCATAATACAAACTCAACCAATTAGGAAGAGAAGTAATGTACCTTAGCACAAGAAGTGCCATATATGGCACCCGAACAAGATGGCTGAATAGGAACAGCTCCAGTCTCTAGCTCCCAGCACGAGTGACACAGCAGAAGGGTGATTTCTGCATTTTCAACTGAGGTACCGGGTTCATCTCACAGGGGCGTGCCAGACAATCAGTGCTGGTCAGCTGGTGCAGCCCAACCAGCGAGAGCTGAAGCAGGGCAAGGCATCACCTCACCTGGGAAGCTCAAGAGGGAAGGGAATCCCTTTTCCTAGCCAGGGAAACTGAGACACACACCACCTGAAAAATCAGGTAACTCCCACCCTAATACTGCGCTTTACCAAGGGTCTTAGCAAACTGGCACACCAGGAGATTATATCCCACACCTGGCCAGGAGGGTCCCAAGCCCATGGAGCATCCCTCAATGCTAGCACAGCAGTCTGCAATCTAACTGCAAGGCAGTAGTGAGGCTGGGGGAGGGGCGCCTGCCATTGCTGAGGCTTAAGTAGGTAAACAAAGCTGTGGGGAAGCTCCAACTGGGTGGAGCCCACAGCAGCTCAAGGAGGCCTGCCTGACTCTGTAGACTCCACCTCTGGGGACAGGGCATTGCTAAACAAAAAGCAGCAGAAACCTCCTCACACACAAAAGACCCTCTCTGACAGCTCTGAAGAGAGCAGTGGATCTCCCAACACAGAGGTTGAGATCTGAGAACGGACAGACTGCCTGCTCAAGTGGGTCCCTGACCCCTGAGTAGCCTACCTGGCAGACATCCCCCACTAGGGGCAGACCAACATCCCACACCTCACAGAGTGGGGTACACCCCTGAGATGAAGATTCCAGAGCAAGAATCAGACAGGAACACTTGCTGTTTAGCAATATTCTATCTTCTGCAGCCTCTGCTGCTGATACACAGGCAAACAAGGTCTGGAGTGGACTTCAAGCAATCTCCAACAGACCTACAGCTGAGCGTCCTGATTGTTAGAAGGAAAACTAACAAACAGAAAGGACACTCACACCAAAACCCCATCAGTACATCACCATCATCACAGACCAAAGGCAGATAAAACCACAAAGAAGGGGAAAAAGCAGTGCAGAAAAGCTGGAAATTCAAAAAATAAGAGCGCATCTCCCTTTCAAAAGGAAAACAGCTCATCACCAGCAATGCATCAAAGTTGGATAGAGAATGACTTTGATGAGTTGAGAGAAGGTTTCAGTCCATCAGACTTCTCAGAGCTACAGGAGGAATTACGTATACAGCGCAAAGAAATTAAAAATCTTGAAAAAAGAATGGAAGAATGGATAACTAGAATAATCAAGGCAGAGAAGACCATAAGCAAAATGATAGAGATAAAAACCATGACACGGGAAATACGTGACAAATGCACAAGCTTCAGTAACCGACTCGGTCAACTGGAAGAAAGAGTATCAGTGATTGAGGATCAAATGAATGAAATGAAGTGAGAAGAGAAGTCTAAAGAAAAAAGAGGAAAAAGAAATGAACAAAGCCTTCAAGAAGTATGGGATTATGTGAAAAGATGAAATCTATGTCTGATTGGAGTGCCTGAAAGTGAGGGGAAAATGGAACCAAGTTGGAAAACACTTCAGGATATCATCCAGGAGAACTTCCCAAACCTAGTAAGGCAGGCCAACATTCAAATTCAGGAAATACAGAGAATGCCACAAAAATACTCCTCAAGAAGAGCATCTCCAAGACACATAATTGTCAGATTCACCAAAGTTGAAATGAAGGAAAAAATGTTAAGGGCAGGCAGAGAGAAAGGTCGAGTTACACACAAAGGGAAGCCCATCAGACTAACAGCAGATCTCTCGACAGAAACTCTCTAAGCCACAAGAGAGTGGGGACCAATATTCAACATTCTGAAAGAAAAGAATTTTCAACCCAGAATTTCATATCCAGCCAAACTAAGTTTCATCAGTGGAGGAGAAATAAAATCCTTTACAGAAAAGCAAATGCTTAGAGATTTTGTCACTACCAGGCCTGCCCTACAAGAGATCCTGAAGGAAGCACTAAGCATGGAAAGGAACAACCAGTACCACCCATTGCAAAAACACGCCAAAATGTAAAGACCATTGATGCTAGGAAGAAACTGCATCAACTAATGAGCAAAATAACCAGCTAATATCACAATGACCAGATCAAGTTCACACATAACAATATTAACCTTAAATGTAAATGGACTAAATGGTCCAATTAAAAGACACAGACTGGCAAATTGGATAAAGAGTCAAGACCCATCAGTCTGCTGTACTCAGGAGACCCATCTCACATGCAGAGACACATATAGACTCAAAATAAAGGGATGGAGGAAGATCTACCAAGCAAATGGAAAACAAAAACAAGCAGGGGTTGCAATCCTAGTCTCCAATAAACAGACTTTAAACCATCAAAGATCCAAAGAGACAAAGAAGGCCATTACATAATGGTAAAGGGATCAATTCAACAGGAAGAGGTAACTATCCTAAATATATATGCACCCAATACAGGAACACCCAGATTCATAAAGCAAGTCCTTAGAGACTTACAAAAAGACTTAGACTCCCATACAATAATAATGGGAGACTTCAACACCCTACTGTTAACATTAGACAGATCAACGAGACAGAAAGTTAACAAGGATATCTAGGAATTGAACTCAACTCTTCACCAAGCGGACCTAATAGACATCTACAGAACTCTCCACCCCAAATCAACAGAATATACATTCTTCTCAGCACCACATCTCACTTGTTCCAAAATTGACCACATAATTGGAAGTAAAGCACTCCTCAGCAAATGTAAAAGAACAGAAATTATAACGAACTGTCTCTCAGACCACAGTGCAATCAAACTAGAACTCAGGACTAAGAAATTCAATCAAAACTGCTCAGCTACATGGAAACTGAACAACCTGCTCCTGAATGACTACTGGGTACATAACGAAATGAAGGTAGAAATAAAGATGTTCTTTGAAACCAATGAGAACAAAGATACAACATACCAGAATCTCTGGGACACATTTAAAGCAGTGTGTAGAGGGAAATTTATAGCACTAAATGCCCACAAGAGAAAGCTGGAAAGATCAAAAATTGACACTCTAACATCACAATTAAAAGAATTAGAGAAGCAAGAGCAAACACATTCAAAAGCTAGCAGAAGGCAAGAAATAGCTAAGATAAGAGCAAAACTGAAGGAGATAGAGACACAAAAAACTCTCCAAAAAATCAATGAATCCAGGAGCTGATTTTTTGAAAAGATCCGCAAAATTCATAGACCACTAGCAAGACTAATAAAGAAGAAAAGAGAGAAGAATCAAATAGGCACAATAAAAAATGATAAAGGGGATATCACCACCAACCCCACAGAAATACAAACTACCATCAGAGAATACTATAAACACCTCTACACAAATAAACTAGAAAATCCAGAAGAAATGGATAATTTCCTGGACACTTACACTCTCCCAAGACTAAACCAGGAAGAAGCTGAATCCCTGAATAGACCAATAGCAGGCTCTGAAATTGAGGCAATAATTAATAGTCTACCCACCAAAAAAAGTCCAGGACCAGACGGATTCACAGCCAAGTTCTACCAGAGGTACAAGGAGGAGCTGGTACTATTCCTTCTGAAACTATTCCAATCAATAGAAAAAGAGAGAATCCTCCCTAACTCATTTTATGAGGCCAACATCATCCTGATACCAAAGCCTGGCAGAGACACAACAAAAAAAGAGAATTTTAGACAAATATCCCTGATGAACATTAATGTAAAAATCCTCAATAAAATACTGGCAAACCAAATCCAACAGAACATCAAAAAGCTCATCCACCATGATCAAGTGGGCTTCATCCCTGGGATGCAAGGCTGGTTCAACATACACAAATCAATAAACATAATCCAGCATATAAACAGAATGAAAGACAAAAACCACATGATTATCTCAATAGATGCAACAAAGGCCTTTGACAAAATTCAACAGCCCTTCATGCTAAAAACTCTCAACAAATTCCGTATTGATGAAATGTATCTCAAAATAATAAGACCTATTTATGACAAACCCATAGCCAATATCACCCTGAATGGGCAAGAATTGGAAGCATTCCCTTTGAAAACTGGCACAAGACAGGGATGCCCTCTCTCACCACTCCTATTCAACATAGTGTTGGAAGTTCTGGCTAGGGCAATCAGGCAAGAGAAAGAAATCAAGGGTATTCAGTTAGGAAAAGAAGAAGTCAAATTGTCTCTGTTTGCAGATGACATGATTGTATATTTAGAAAACCCCATCATCTCAGCCAAAAATCTCCTTAAGCTGATAAGCAACTTCAGCAAAGTCTCAGGATACAAAATTAATGTGCAAAAATCACAAGCATTCTTATACACCAGTAACAGACAAACAGAGAGCCAAATCATGAATGAACTTCCATTCACAATTGCTTCAAAGAGAATAACATACCTAGGAATCCAACCTACAAGGGATGTAAAGGACCTCTTCAAGGAGAACTACAAACCCCTGCTCAGTGAAATAAAAGAGGATACAACAAGTGGAAGAACATACCATGCTCATGGATAGGAAGAATCAATATCATGAAAATGGCCATACTGCCCAAAGTAATTTATAGATTCAATGCCATCCCCATCAAGCTACCATGACTTTCTTCACAGAATTGGAAAAAACTGCTTTAAAGTTCATATGGAACCAAAAAAGAGCCCGCATTGCCAAGACAACCCTAAGTCAAAAGAACAAAGCTGGAGGCATCACGCTACCTGACTTCAAACTATACTACAAGGTTCCAGTAAATCAAACAGCATGGTACTGGTACCAAAACAGAGATATAGACTAATGGAACAGAACAGAGTCCTCAGAAATAATACCACACATCTACAGCCATCTGATCTTTGACAAACCTGAGAGAAACAAGAAATGGGGAAAGGATTCCCTATTTAATAAATGGTGCTGGGAAAATTGGCTAGCCATAAGTAGAAAGCTGAAACTGGATCCTTTCCTTACTCCTTATACGAAAATTGATTCAAGATGGATTAGAGACTTAAATGTTAGACCTAATACCATAAAAACCCTAGAAGAAAACCTAGGTAATGCCATTCAGGACATAGGCATGGGCAAGGACTTCATGTCTAAAACACCAAAAGCAATGGCAACAAAAGCCAAAATTGACAAATGGGATCTAATTAAACTAAAGAGCTTCTGCACAGCAGAAGAAACTACCATCAGAGTGAACAGGCAACCTACAGAATGGGAGAAAATTTTTGCAATCTACTCATCAGACAAAGGGCTAATATCCAGAACCTACAAAGAACTCAAACAAATTTACAAGAAAAAAACAACCCCATCAAAAAGTGGGCAAAGGATATGAACAGATATTTCTCAAAAGAAGACATACATACAGCCAACAGACACATGAAAAAATGCTCATCATCACTCACCATCAGAGAAATGCAAATCAAAACCACAATGAGATACCATCTCACATCTCACACCAGTTAGAATGGCAATCATTAAAAAGTCAGGAAACAACAGGTGCTGGAGAGGATGTGGAGAAATAGAAACACTTTTACACTGTTGGTGGGACTGTAAACTAGTTCAACCATTGTGGAAAACAGTATGGTGATTCCTCAAGGATCTAGAACTGGAAATACCATATGACCCAGCCATCCCATTACTGGGTATATACCCAAAGGATTATAAATCATGCTGCTATAAAGACACATGCACACGTATGTTTATTACGGCACTATTCACAATAGCAAAGACTTGGAATCAACCCAAATGTCCATCAGTTACAGATTGGATTAAGAAAATGTGGCACATATACACCATGGAATACTATGCAGCCATAAAAAAGGATGAGTTTGTGTCCTTTGTATGGACATGGATGCAGCTGGAAACCGTCATTCTCAGCAAACTATCGCAAGAACAGAAAACCAAACACCGCATGTTCTCACTCATAGGTGGGAATTGAACAATGAGATCACTTGGACTTGGGAAGGGGAACATCACACACTGTGGCCTATTATGGGGATGGGGGAAGGGGGAGGGATGGCATTGGGTGTTATACCTGATGTAAATGACAAGTTGATGGGTGCTGATGAGTTGATGTGTGTAGCACACCAACATGGCACAAGTACACATATGTAACAAACCTGCACGTTGTGCACATGTACCCTAGAACTTAAAGTATAATAATAATAAAAAAAAAATTAATTAATTAAAAAAAAAAAAACAGAAATGCCATATATGACAAACCACCAGGTTACATCAAAAGTTAAAAAAAAAAAAAAAAAAAAAAAAACCAGCAGAGTTGAGATTAAAAAGCTAAAAGCTTTTCTTCTAAGATCAGGAATGAGACAAGAATGCCCCCTCTACCACTTCTATTCAACATGGCACTAGAAGTTGTAGTCAGAGCAGTTAGACAAGAAAAACAAATATAAGGCATCCAAATAAAAAATAAGTAAAATTGTCTCTGCATGTTAGTCCATTTGGGTTGTTAAAACAAAATATTATAAATTGGGTAGCTTAAAAACGGTAGAAGTTTATGTTGCATAGTTCTGGAGACTGGAAAGTCCAAGATCAAGGCAAATTTTTGTCACTCGTGAGAGTCAGCTTCCTCATAAATGGCATGATATTGCTGTGTCATCATGTGGTGAAAGGGTTGAAGGGTCTCTTTAGGGCCTCTTTAATAAGGGTACTAGTGCCATTAATGAGGGCTCTGTCCCCATGACCTAAGTAGTCCTTTAAGGCCACATCCTAATACCATCATGCTGAGGTGAGGATTTCAATATATATAAGCTATGAGGGAACATAAACATTCAGACTATAGCATCCGGTTTGCAAATTACATAATCTCACATAAAGTAAACTCTGAAACAAATTCAGTAAAGTTGAAGGCCACAAAATCAACATTCAAAAAATTTGTTGCATTCTATACACTAATGTCCCAAAAAGAAATTAAGGGAAGAGTCACATTTACATTTACATCAAAAAGAATAAAACAATAATTTAACCAAGGAGGTAAAAGATTTGTACACTGAAAATGTTTGCAAACCCCATATCCAATAAAAGTTTAACATCTACAATATATAAGAAAATCACAAAATTCAAAGCAAAAAAGACATATAACCAGATCAGAAAATGGACGGAAGACCAGAATAAACATTTTCCCAAAGAATACATATGAATAGCTAATAGGTAAATTAAAAGATATTCAACATCACTAATTATCAAGGAAATGTAAATCAAAACAACAATGATATATATTACCTCACACCTGTTAAGATGGCTTTCATTAAAAAGTCAAAAGATAACAAGCATGGGTTAGGGTCTAGGGAAAAAGAAACTCTTACACACTATTGGTAGAAAGGTATAAGCTCATACAGCTCTCATGGAAAACATTATGGAGATTTCTCAAATAATTAAAAATAAAACTACAATATAATCCATCATTTCTACTTCTGGGTATATATCGAAAGGAAGTAAGATCACTATCTTGAAGAGATATCTGAACTCCTGTGTTCATTGCAGCATTATTCCTAATTGCCAACATATGGAAAAAAAAACAAAGTGTCTATTGATGAATGGATAAAGAAAATATGGTATGTGTATATATACAAACACACACACACACACACACACACACACACAATGGAATATTATTTAGCCTTAACAAAGAAGGAAATGTTGCAATGTGTGACAACATGGATAAATCTGGAGGAAATTATGCTAAGTGAAATAAGCCAGGAACAGAAAGACAAATGATGCATGATCTTGCTTATATGTGGAATCTAAAAAAGTGAAATTCACAGAAATAGAGAAGGATGATTACCAGGGATTGGAGGTGGGGATGAGGGAGAGGCTGATCAAAGGATATAAATTTTCAGTTATAAAATAAATAAGTCCTGGAGATCTAATATACAGCTTGATGTTTATAGTTAATAATAATGTACTTTTTACTTGCAATTTGCTAAGAGAGTAGCTCTTATGTATTCTCAGTACACACATTGAAAAAACTGGTAACTATATGATGTGATGAATGTTAATTGGCTTGACTGTGGTAATCATTTCACAATGTATACATATATCAAAACATTACTTTGTATACCTTAAATATATACAATGTTTACTTGTCAATCATACCTCCACAAAGCTGAGGAAATTTTTTTAAATAGTCTGTTCACCAAAAGCGATTGCAACAAAAATAAAAATTGACAAATGGGACTTAATTAAAGAGTTTCTGCAGAGTAAAAGAAACTGTCAACAGAGTAAACTATCAACAGACAACCTACAGAATGGGAGAAAATATTTGCAAACTATGCATTCAACAAAGATCTGGTATTCAGAATCTGTAAGAGACTTAAACAAATTAGCAAGCAAAAAATGAATAACTCCATTAAAAAAGTGGGCAAAGGACATGAATAGACTTTTCATGTCTCCTTTTCAAAAGGAAACATACAAGCAGCTAACAGCCATATGAAAAATTGCTCAATATCACCAATCATTAGAGAAATGCAAATAAAAACCACAATGAGCTACCATCTCTCACCAGTCATAATGGTTATTATTAAAAAGTCAAAAAATAACAGATGCTGATGAGGTTGCTGAGAAATAGAAACAGTTATACATTGCTGATGGAAATGTAAATTCGTTCAGTGATTGTGGAAAGCAGCATGGTGATTTCTCAAAGAACTCAAAACAGAGTTACTATTGGACCCAGCAGTCTCATTATTGGGTATGTACTCAAAGGAATATAGACCAATCTACCATAAAGACACATACACACATATCTTCATCACAGCATTATTCACAATCACAAAGTCATGGAATCAACCTAAATGTCTATCAACAGTAGACCAGATAAAGACAATGTAGTACGTATATACCATGGAATACTATGCAGCCATAAGAAAGAACAAGAGCACGTCCCTTGCACAGCATAGATGGTGCTGGAAGCCACAATCCTAAGCAAATGAACACAAGAACAGAAAACCAAATACCACATGTTCTCACTTATAAGTGGGAGCTAAGCACTAAGTACATATGGACACAAAGAAGGGAACAGCAGACACCAGGACCCACTTGAGGGTGGAGGGAAGTAGAAGGGAGATCAAAAAACAGTGTATCTGGTACTATGCTTATTACTGGAGTGAAAAAATAATCTATACACTAAACCTCTGTGACACAGGTTTACTTATGTAACAAATCTCCATGTATACCCCTGAACCTAAAATAAAAGTTTAAAAACAAGTCTGTTTATTGATCAGTCTTTCCTTCAGAAAATAAGAATATGTGTGTTTGTGCTAATGCACGTGTGTGTGTGTGTGTGTGTGTGTGTGTGTGTTTTGGTCAGCACTTTGGAAAACTAAAGTGAAGTCTTTATCTTCACTGATAAAATATGATTTTTTTGTATATTTAATTTTCTGTGTCAACACTCTGCTGTGTTACTTGGGTAAGTGAAACCAAGTGATAAAAGTTTAAATTTACTGAGGATCTAGAAAGGCAACTATCCTGAAAAGACTAGCATTCAGAAATTAACTTGGAGCTTGTGAACTACTTTTTGTCCTGTTTTGCTACTTAACTATTAACTTTGGCAAAACCTAACCTCTCTGTCCATCCATTAACATACACACAAAGAAATAAAACTAAAAATAGCAAGCAACGCCCCCATCCTGAACCAATCCACCCAGCATTACAAATTAAAGAAACTGAAGATTAGACTAAAGAAGTCTTTTGCTCTTTGTATCTAAAAAGTCTTATTCTTCATAACCAAAATCAGTTCATTCATAGGCTCATTAATGAAATTTTCTCTTTGGCAAATTGTAATTAAACATTTCACACATGCTAAGCCACCATGCTAGTCATTAAATCTATAATTAGTAGGCCAAAACGTTACAGCTAAATAGGAAAAATAAGTTCTAGTGCTCTATACCATTGTAGGATAACTGTAGTTAATAATAATACATATTTTCAAATTGCTAGAAGGAGGATATTAAACATTCCTAACACAAATGAATAATCAATGTTTGAGATGATGGCTATGTTAATAACCCTGATCTGTTCACCACACATTAAGTGTCTTAAAACATTACTATGTACTCCATGAATATGTACAATTATTGTTTGTTGGTTAAAAAAAATAAAATGTATGGCTGGGCACAGTGGTGCAGCCCTGTAATCCTTGCTCAGTGGAACATCAAGGCCAAAGGATTGCTTGAGTTCAGCAGTTCAAGACCAGCCTGGGGAATGTGGTGAATCCCTGTCCTGTCTCTACTAAAAATACAAAAATTAGCTGGGCGTAGTGGCGCGTGATTGTAATTCCAGCTACTTGGGAGGCTGAGACATTAAAATCACTTCAACCCAGAGGCAGAGGTTGCAGTGAGCCAAGATGGCGCCACTGCACTCCATCCTGGGCAACTGAGCAAGAATCTGTCTCAAACATCATCATCATCATCATCATCATCATCATCATCATCATCATCATCATCAAATTTAAAAGAATAAAACTTAAAACTTTAAAGTTTTTCTGTAACTAATACATCATGCAAATTTGACTTTGCTTAATACCTTACTGTGAACTCTTGTCAATGTTAAATACTGTTGTTGGACCTTGGCTTCCCTACTAGATATAGTTGTGGTATTTTATCATCTGCTGCTGGTTTGTTTTCAAAGTTGTTTATTTTTTTCTAATTTTTGTCAACACTTAAGCACTCCTGAATTCCATAACTTCATAATGCGTTGTAAATATTGGAAGCTTTCTGAAGAATTTAATAAGAGATATACTAAAGGCCATTTTAATGACTCATAATAAAATCATTCATAATGCCTTTATTAGTAATTGACTAAACAAGATCAGGCATTTACATAAAGTACATTTTTAACAATAAAATGAATGTTTTTCAGGCCAATGGCTTGATTGCTACTAAAACAAGTTCACCATTCTGGTTAAGAGCTGAGATGGCAAATGTGCAGCTTATGACCACATATTTCTTTGGGTATCAGAACTGAGACTTTGTTCTCATTAGCTCTGAGTAAATGAGTTGAACAGAACTAAACAGATAATGCCCTAGGTATATCAGGATATAGAAAATGAGTCTCTTAGGAGTTGAGTTCAAGTAATAAAGAGACAAAGGACATACTGGAATAACTAGAATTTTACGTTCTATAAATGTACAGAAGTCAAATGTTATTAAACAGGTAGAACCACTGACATGGTAAAAATAAAAACCCCTATGTTTTAAGAAACTGTGATTTTATAATTCTCTACAATCCACTATTGAAGAGCAGATAAATCTGAGTTGCACTGGTTGCATATATTTAGTATTTAAAGAATACACCACAATTGCTAGACTGAAAGGCCCTGGAGGCCAGGTCTTCATCTTTTGCCTCTTGGTATCTGTAGTACCAAATCCAGTAATGAATGGACCCGACAAATGCTGATGTCCTCAAACCTGTATATATATGTCCATATGCTTATTTATAAACACTAAAACAGGAAAAAATGCTTATTCTTTTAATTTCAGAGATGCTGCTGAATTAAACAATGGCTTTATTGTGCAACACCTAGCATGAGTATCAGTAGTACAGTTGTGATTTGTTGAATGAATGAATGAATGAATGCATGAATGCAGATTTGCAGAGAGCCATATACTTTATAGTGATTTTCATCATACCTAAATGAGTCAGGATTATCCCTCTTTAAACAAGTTTAGGAAAAAATGTAAATGTAAATACAATATATTTGAATTCTTTAATTAAGAAAATTCCTGTTTTTTAAGATTCATATATCAGCCTTCTCATTTCCAGACTAGATTTTTAAAATTCATTGTATCCTGGCATTCACAACTAGGACTCCCCTCCAAGTGAGTGTGTGCTGTGAAGAAATTGACCCTTGCTTATATACTGATGCTTCCCAAACACATTGAACTGAATCTGGCCATAGTTGGTACTCCACATTTGTCAAATAAAGAAAGAACATGTGAAAAAAAATTGTGAGGAACAACTTGAATTTGCATTAAGCTGAATAAAGAAGTGATGTGCTCTTCTAGAAAACCTCTTTTGAATATCCTTATTTTTATTTAATCCATCATTTTTCATTGTCAGAGGTACCAGATTTTATTTCTATGTGTCCTTCCAAATGCTGCTGAACTAGGACTGCCTCTGGTGACTTGTATGGCTGAAAAATGGCCTGCAGAGCAGGAACAATGAACAATCAGGTAAATTCTTTTCTTTGCCAGAAACAAGTATCTCTTTTAGATAAAGGGGCCAGGTGTTCTCATCTATTATCCCACTCAGCCAAGGGGCTTGACGTACCCTCTGCATCATGTTAAATTCAATGTTTATTTCCTTTGACTGTTCGTAGCTATTTTTATTTTCTTTTAAGTTATCATATTGCTAAAAGCCAACTTGTTCCATTTCCCAAAGTGGGCTAATTATTTAGTTCTAAGATATCCACTGTGCTGTCATTTTTTAGAATAATCAAAACATTCCTAATCTTAGTTCTCAAAATAAAACATCAGTTAAAACTCTAATAGCTCTTTAGTGGAGAACAGTACTGAGGAAAAATTGTTATTTGTGAGTTCTGCAGTCACTAAGAGGTTTTATACTTCACGGACATTAATTTAGGGATTGTAGGGTAAATTGGAAACAAAAACCAACAGGCTCAAAGAAACAAAATGAAAAATATCTATTTTAGAGCTATTTAAAATGAATAGAAAATGTTTGTTTTCATGGTGTTTAATGCCATTTATTATATATATTAATTTTGTCAGTACATAGCATTTAAGAAGTGTATCAGTACGTAGCATTTAAGAAGTTAACCTTTTCCTAATCCTATCAGACTTTAAAAATTTAGTTGAGAAGGGAGGGCAGGCAGAATTAAACGATAAGCATAAATTAAAAGAAAAAGAATTGAGCACTTGCTTGGGGAGGTGGTGGCAATCTGACATTTTTGCAATTTTCTAGAAGCAGGTGAAAAGGGGAGAGATAAAATCTAGACATGTTTCTCAATAATTGGCATCAAAAGAGTATGCTTCATTTTTTTTTTTTTTTTTTTGTAGAAGATCAGTCTTACTTAAAAGCACAGAGTTTGCTCAGCAGCCCATAGTGCATTTTAGCCAATATTGATTTATAAACTTTCTTTTGGGAGGAAGGAAGAAAGGAAGAGGAAAGATTCATCCTGATTTGCTTCAAAAAGAAATGAGGAATAGAGATACGATATTTATTGAATTTTTATGAACACGATTCTTTCACTTCTACATTAATGTTGGAATTTATCTAATCCAAACTTCTTTTGACTCTCACAGTTTGTTCCCCTGACCTGGAAGTGCCAAAGACATAGATATGACATAGCTTGTTTGTAAGTAGATGTTGCTCTCCTTGGTGCTACATGAAGAATCCAAATGACAGAGAACATACTGATATTCTTTCTAAGAAGGCTTAGAGACAAATCTTGAGAAACATAGGGCTCTAAAGTCCATGGGAAGTTAATATCAATATCATTTCTAAATAGACATAAAACTATGGACAGAGAATGAATTAATAATAACAAGTAAGCATTATGGAAAAACAGCAAAGGAAACAGGAGACACTACTCTTGCCTAGAAACATGGTCTCCTGGTCTTCAGTCATTAAGTGACCATGACAGGGGATGTCTGGTCCATTCATCCATACATACTCAGTGATTATTTATTGAAACACTACTCTTCCAGATACAGGAGATACCACAAAGAATTAGCCAGATAAGCTCCCTGATTTAGAGTGTCTCATACTCTAGTGAAGACAGTTAATTCATAATCAACAAAATCTGCTTTGAGGTTCTAAGGGTAAGCAATGCTTTTGTTACCCAAAGAATCTCCTCTATCTGGGAAGGCTTTACTTTTCCCACCACAGATGGTACTGATGCACATAGAACAGTATCAGGTAGTGGTGGAGGAGGGAAAACTAGCCCTTCTCCCTACCAGATCTGTGGAATCCATTCTGTCTATCAACTTTTCAGTTACCAAAATAGATCTGCACCGACTCATAAGTTCATGTTTAGTTTCATGGTATATAATGTATATCCTCTTAAAATGACACAAATGAATTGAAAGTTAATTCTACTTCTCAAAGTGCTATGAAGTCCACGAATGTTTTCTGCTCCATCTCCTGAATAGAAGTTAAATCTGAAAAAAGTTACAATACCTCTGCATTTTTATTCCTCTCATCTCCAACAGTATTGTTAAAATAAAACATAAATATCAAACCATCATCTACTCAACATCTCTCAATTTTGAAGTATTTTTTTTATAACAATCCCATTCAGAACTATCAATCTTTAAAAGACTGGTGGTATTTTTTTCTAGTGTATATCCTTTTCAAAGTACAGTACTTATTTTCTAGTATTTGTCCAATATTATAGTTTTCATGTCCTTTTATGGGAATGCTTCTGGAATTAATAAAATTTTGGGGAGTAAAAGTTTTCATAAGACTTCAAGTACTCTATAATTTATAGGACTTGAATATCATAATCAAAATCACTATACTTACAAGGATATTTATCAGCATATAGCAGTTACCTATAAAAGAATGTAATATAAAGAAAGAAATAAGGAGGAAGATGGAAAAATATTTCTTCAGCACTTGAGGTAAAACAGGAAAGTCATATGAAATGATAGCATTTAAACTTACTCACTCAAATTGTTCAAAAGTTGTCAAGAGATTTCAAACATACAAAAGACAATACAACACAGTGGTTTTTAAAAATTTGACTTCTGAAGTCAGAAACATGAAAGCTGGAATTTCAACTCTATCACTTATGATTGTGTGATTTTGGTCAACTAAACCTCAGTTTCTCCATTAAAAAATTGAGGTCATAGCACATATTTTGCATAGTTGTGAGGATTAGTTTGCAATGTTCATAATGCACATACATAAAACATATTCAAGTACGTAAGAAGCATACACATTTAAACAAAGATACATAGTTTTAATAATCCAAGAAAGAAAAATGTGCTTTACTCTCATAATCATGGTATTGTATACTGATGTGTATGTATATGTATATGTATGCTGACTCACTGTGCAAAACGTCTTTGTTTAAAATCAGGTGTGCCATCAGAAAAATAAATACTGTACTTTCTTACTCTTATGTAGGAGCCAAAAAAAGTTGAGTTCACATAAGTTCAGAGTAGAATTGAGGTTGGTAGAGTGGGAAGGGTTTGGGGGAAGGGAGGATAGGGAGAGGTTTGTTAATGGATATAAAATCATAGCTAGATAAGAGGAATATGTTCTAGTGTTCTATGACACAATAGGATGAATATATTTAATAATAATTTATTGTATATTTCCAAAAAGCTAAAAGAGAGGATTTTGAATCTTCCCAACTCAAAAAAATAATAAATGTTTGAGGTGATGGATACGCTACTGATTTGATCTCTACACACTGTATACATGTATCAAAATATCTCTCTGTATCCCATAAATATGTACAACTATTTCTTGTCAACTGAAAGAAAAAGAGAAAACAATGTGTGCCAATCTAGTTTCATATACCAAAGCGTAGAAAAATGTTAACAATAGTTAACAAATAGTTACTATGTTAACAAATGTTAACATAGTAAAGTGTTAACAACAGTATTGTTAACACTTATGCCCATTGTATTAGTTCTCTATTACTGCACAAATTAGAAAAAAAATAGTGGTTTATCATGCTCTCACTTATAAATGGGAGCTAAATGATGAGAACACATGGACACATAGAGAACAATAGACCCTGAGGCCTACTTGAGAGTGGAGAGTAGGAGGCGGGAGAGGATCAAGAATGATAACTAATGGGTACTAGGCTTAATACCTGGGTGACAAGATAATCTGTACAACAAACCCCCACAAATTTACCTATATAACAAATCTGCATATATATACCTGAACTTAAGTTTTTTAAAAAGAAAAAAATAGATAAATAAAAATTTAGTGGTTTAAAACAAAACAAATGCATTATCTTACAAGTCTAGCGGGTCGGAAGTCCCAAATCAGTTTCAGCAAGCTAAAACGTGACCGGGGCTCATTCATTTTTGAGACTGTGAGGGGAGAATCTGTATCTTTGTCTTTTCAGCTTCTAGTGGCCACTTAGAGTTCTTGGCTTGTGGCTCCTTCCTCTATCTCCAAAGCTCATCACTTCATTGTCTTTCTGCCATCACATCTCTTTTTTCTGAGTTGGGTTCCTCCAGATTCCTTCTTATAAAGATCTTTGTGTTACAGTTTGCTACATCCAGAATCATCTCCTCATCTCAAGATCCTCAATTTAATCATATCTGCAAAGTCACTTTAGTTAAATAAAGTAATTTTCATTAAATAAAGTAACATGCCCAGGTTCAGCGCATATGAGATGAAAGTTTTAAATTAGGAGGGTACTATTCAGTCTACCACACCCATTTAAGATAATAAGAAATGCTAATTTTAAAACATTGTAATGCAATAGAATACACTTAAGAGAGTAATTCTGAGTATAGTCAATTTTCAAGGTAGAAGAAAATCAGAATCTTATAATGATGACGGCATTGTAAAAATGAATATTATTTTATAATGAGTACTGAAGTGTCAATTGATAACAACTAAAACAGCTTCTTTCTGTCCTTCCCAATAACGACAACATAAAACCTTTAGCTAGGTATTGAGTTTGTACAAAACAGATTTTTTTTAAGAAATAATTTTTCCCCAAAACCTCAGAAGAAAAGGAAAACATCCATTTTCTAGAAAGATACATCATCAGAAAGAGTTTCAGATTATCCCACAGAGCTGCAGATTTTCAGTGATCAGGTGACAGATGACAAGGAGAGAAACACAAGAGAGGGAAGGTCTGTAGAAATGATATACTGTGGCTATTTTTTCCTGATAAATACAAGATGAATCACTCTTTAGGAAGGTGAGAAAATTCCCTCCACAAAAACTTGGAGATTACATTAATCAGTCCACATTATGGAACTAGAGCCCAGCGTGACTCAGAGGAGACTTTGTAAAGCCTCTTCTGCTAGGTAAGGTTTGTTCTCAGACTGACCCCAGGGGGTAATGAAGAATTAGATGTGTACTAGGAGGCCACAGCATTTTCTTGGAATGCCTAGAAATGATAGAAGTCATAAAGGGGAAGCCTTGGACTTGCCAATGTCACTGGGGGACATAAACGCTACAAAGAAAGTCACTAGTCAACTTAATTTGAATATGAGCCATCCAGGGAAGTTTTCTTTGCACCAGAGAAAGAATTAAAAGATAGAAGAAACTTTGGCTCAGTTTAAGAAAAAAAAAAAAAAAAAAAAAAAAAACTGAGATAAGAAACAGAATAGCAAGAATTTCAAAATGAAACATACTAAACAGGATATCTGAAATTAGTTTTACAGAAATAAATGACATTTTCAACATGAATTTTGCTTTGGTGACATACACAGAATGAAAAGCAAGTGAAAGGAGATATTACTCTAGGTAAATGGTAGTTGATAGACCTGGTTCACTTAAGTAGTTTACTATTTAAGTAGCTATTTTTAAAGAAGGAAGTCAGTGAATAAAATCATCAGGTTGTAATTGGATTAATATTACCAACAGTATCCTAAGAAAATGAAATGTGGTTTCTATTAAACCAAGTTCAGCGTAGTTCATAGAATAGAAATGTTATAGAGCAACATTTATTATTTTAAGAACTGGGTTTTTCTGACTACTGATAATATTGGACATCAAGCAACTGGATTTTAAAAAAATGAAAACATAAAAATGTAAAAGGAAGCTCCAAAGGTCATTTCATGTTTTCATGTATTTTTATAGCAGTGATGTTTTTCTTTAAAATATGTGGAGAAAAACATGATAATATATTATGATACCTCAATCCATTTAAGAAAGGTCTTTCTCTTATTACTCCGAAAAAACTAACAAATTACAAAAACAAAAAATTTTGTTTTATTCTGGGGATTCAGAGTAAACATTTCTATTGCAATAGATACATGTAATAGGAAAGCAATTCTGTTGCTGTGCACCAAGCAGTTAGAGAATGTTCGGAAGATGTGGCCATTCACATCATGCTTTAAGCACTGTATTAACTCCAGTGATGTGTGTCATTGCCTGTGTGTGGTGGTTCTGAGAGATAGTACTCTATTCATGAAAGAATGTTTGGGGAAGAATTTGTTCTTTCTCTCATTTGCCACTGTTTTCAGCATTGTTGTCTGATGCATTTAAAAGTTCTGAACAAACTTCAGCAGATCTGTCTGAAGTGAAATCCTTCCATCAAGCTACTATTTCTGCTACACTTCAAGATAAATCCCTGAGCTGCTTCCTCTATTGAGAAGAAAGACACATTTTCTATGGTATGATGCTCAGTTAAGCTCATCTGAAGTCCTTACTTCTGATATGCTGTATGTACATTATGGAATTTCATCATCTGTACTCTATATAGGAAAGTGAATATACATTGTAATCAACTACAACAGAATATTCAAATTGTTTTTATGCTGCCATCTCAATGTGCTAGCTTTAATAAAGTAACTAAGCATCCTCCAGAGCTTAACTATTTATTGTTATTATAGTAAGTTCTGTGCTGTACCAATGTCTATTTTTTAATGTCCTTATAAATACTGATAGTGCTGTAACATATGTGCTTACATTTTAGCTACCACCTGTAGGTCCGTCTCTCCGGTAAACACAAGTCTCTGGGAAAATGACAGGCTGTGTTCTGATTTAAACTGTCAGAACCTCTGGGAGTGGGGCCCAGAAATCTGGTTTTTAGCAGTTCTAAAGGAGACTGTGATTCACACAAAAATCTGAGAACCACAGATAGAAACTTTTTAAATTAAAAACTGACATTATTCCAGAGAGTGTCATATTCTAGTAGGTCGTGTGAACACCGCCCCCCGAAACACTCCATGCAATCAGCACGCCAGGCAGGGACTGTGCACCTATTACTGCAACACTTACCCCAGCTTATCTCATTCATTGTCCTTGTGTAATCACTAACAAGAGCATCATAATAATGCTGAAACCCAGGAGAGCCCCTGGCTTTTCTCCCACCAGGTTCGTCTGCAAGATAAAAGCTTCCAGCTGGATCCACTGGCAAAAAAAGAAAAAAAAAAAAAATCCACATTTTGCAAATATTTGATACTGTAGGTAACTATCTTGTGATGTTTCCCAGGTACAGTGGTCTCTTAGCCATCTCACTCCCTGTTGAATGAAGAATGGAAATTCTAGGTCTCCAAAAAATCCATAACAGGCATTCCTACTATTTGTAGATTCTTATGTCTCTATTATTTTTTTTTTCACTTTAAAATAGTTAGAGGGAGAAGCGGCTGAAGAAAACTAAGAAAATAAAAAACAATTCCTACTGCATGGCCATGGTATGTGTTCATATTCGAACAGGAATAAGCTTTATTCCAACAGTGTTCTATGAAGTTGTAGTTTGTTGCACATACACATCACCCAGAGAGTTAAGTGTCGATTTTTCAGCCCCACCCAAAGAATTCTTCTGAGATGGGGCTCCACATTTTCATAGCCCTTCTAAAAGATTCTTACTCAGGTAGTCCATGGATATGCTTGGAGAAACACTACAGTAAGTGGCCTGCAGCACTATTCTCTCTGCTACGGTCTCCAAAATTTCTATTGCTATTGTCGTTTTCATATATCAATTTATAATAATAGCTAAAAAGATTCTCTAACTCAGAATTTTATAGTAAAAGAAATAATCAGTGGAGAATACCTGAACCCGTAATTGGTAGTAAACTATTTCTATACTATTTCTAAATTATCTTAGGCAAATACACATAAAATGAACCTACTGATATGCATGAGTTCTATGTGCAGAATTTTTAAATTACATACACAACACTGTATCATAATGACCCTAGAGCCCTTGAGAGTCTAGAGCACTCAATGGTCTAGGGTCATTATGGTACGGTGTACGGTGCTGTGTACCATAACACTGGTCTTGGTGATAGTTCATCCACATGAAGGACTGGTGAAACACTCGGCTAAGCATGACCAAAGCATATCAATTTTAAACCCGACTGTACTCTTTTCCTCTTCTGATGCTTTATTAGTTAATTCTCTCCTCTGCCCTGCTATCTTTTAAGTTTCACACTTGCATTTAAAAATAGACATTTCTGTTTATCAAACTTTTATATTAATTACAAGAATTCTTATTCTTTTTGCCTACAGTTATTCAAAGTTCAAATTAAATTAGACCCTTCAGCAACCGCCATCCTCCCACAACTGCAACTGTTGTCACACTTCCTAATTTGCTAACGTATGAATTAGTACAATATAAATCTATAAAGACATCGGATGTCATTCCATTATGGGCCTTGCCAAAGACCTGCAGTATCTACTGAAACTGCTGTTTATCTAGAAACAGAACAGTTTCCTGGCCCCCTACCTTCTCATCTAGACTCTGCCTCTGTGGTTTTTCTCTCATTTTTGTATATATTCATGTAACTCTGAGCTTTGCCTGTCTTTTACTACCACTGTAGAAAGCTGTTGTTGATATGAGTGATAAAGTATGCCAAAAGAATCCTTCACCATGAGAATTTATTGTAGCATAATCAATATACTACATGCTTTTCTGAGGTTTTCATTTTAAACGTGTACACTTTTAAATGATGACTTACTAAGGAAGGACTTAATAAATGTGTAAGTATACAAACTTCTGGAATAGATTTTGAAATTACATTTACAACACTGTACCATAATGACCATAGAGCACGATTTAATTCACATTTCATTTACATGAATGCTAACAATTTTAATCATATATTTCTATCTAGCTGGCCCAAGTATTACAAATCCAGAGTGTTTGGGGATACACTTAAGCTCATGGGTAAATTATGCATTTGTAGATTTCAAGGTTGACTCTTCATATTTTTCCCTTAGTAGACACCAAATGGTTTTATCAACAAAAAATGTAGTTTAAATTTAAGTATGACTGGGGTATGGAAGTAAGAGATGTAGTAAGTGAACAAATAAAGAAACTGGCTTGTATAGAAAATATTTTCTACAATGATTAATCTAAAACCTACAGACATTTGTGTGTGATTATATCTAAGACAGGGACACATACTTTAAAAAAATTAATCTTTCAAACTTGTGAATAATTCTATTTTGTTTTAAAATGTCCAACTTTCTATTACTTGTACTGTTAGAGGGAAATAGTGATGTACCCCAAACCAGAAAAATCTAGATGATGAACAATCATTTTTATTAGTGAAAATGTCTGGGAGACATGAGTGCATGGGGTACATGATTATGTGGGTGAAGATCAGGGCCATACAGGGAGCTAGAGGAAGCTCTGCCTTGACTAGGGGCCTTGTACCCCATTTACTGACACACAGATGCCCAAGGCTAACTGGACTAGAAACCAGCCACGTTTTACTACCAAGAAGTGGTCAGGAATTTTCTCTCATAAAACAAACTAGTAACTGAGGTTCAAATGGTACACATTTTTGTTACTAGTTAAAATTTAAATAGTGATCTATGACTTAGACAAGCGAAGAAAATAACCGATACAAAATCACAAGGAATTTGCATAACAATTTTAACATAATTTAGTGAGAGACAAAAACATAAATTTTTGCCATGGCTAGAAAACTCATTTACAAATAGTATCATCTATAAATAGTTGTTCCTCTGTTCCAATTTCTCATTTTGATATTTTATGATGATCCTCCTAAACTGCCTTATTTGTCTTTCAATTGTTTTTCTGGAAAACTATTTCTCTGTAATATATAATTGTTAAGATCATTTCTCACAATGTCTAAAAAAATACTAATTAGAATACATAAGCTCTTGTTGCATACATAATTGCCATAGTCTGCAACAATCTAACAACCCAGAAGGTAAAAGGCTTATTAACAATAAACCCACAAGAAAACAATTTAGTATACCTGAAACGTACATATGTTCTATTCTGTTTCAAACTTCAACACGGCAGACTTTTATAGAATCAATAAATGGTATAAGAAAAGATATATCCATATGATATAAAATAAAAATGTACAATTACAGACTGAATCTGAGAAAACAAATAAGGGCAGAAACTGGGTAGACTAAGAAAGGCCAATTTTCTTTCTCTGAAGAAGTCAGAAAATGTGAATATTTAAATATTTAACCAACAGTTGAAACTAAACTACAAACTCCTTCTTATCTTTGTGAGAGAATTCCAGGGCACCAAAACTGTAACTGGCAGATTTTCTCTGAATAGCTAGAAATAGAACAGAGGCCCCTAGAGATGTGGATAGTGTCAATTGACTAAAAGGCATCCACAGGACCCTACGAGTAGAAACGCCAAAAAAGTTCATCCAGATAGCTCCTGGCCATACATTTTTTGGGGGAAAAAGAACAAAACAGAAATAGGGCTACTCAAGAAGTAAAAGAGTTTAAGTGGATCAACTATTTCCTTCTGAACGAGCAAATCTGTTGTAAACAAAACTATCATTCAATGTAAATGCCCTGCATTGTATTATTTAACATTACATTATTAACAAGAGCCGTGTGTGTGTGTGTGTGTGTGTGTGTATGTGTGTGAATGTGTGTTTTCTTAGTGTGTGTGTGCGTGTGTATATGTGTGAATGTGTGTTTTCTTACATACATCACATGCCACCTCATTAGTTCTCCTATTGAGTAGAGAATAGAGGGGTCTTCTGGTGTTATCAGTAATGTACAATTCAGCAAGCACAATGATAGGGTTTCTAATACAAAAGAATGATTTCCTTTGTATTAGAAATCCTAATCATCATAAAAATATACAAAAAGAATGAGTATTTTCCTTTTGTAACAATTTTCTGTGGTCCATTTTTTAGATTTTATCTTTATTGTATTGCATAAACCTCTAGAAAAATTAGGAAATGTAGCCGTTTTGTTTATCAAAGGAGGGAAGGGAGAGACCAGACATCTTAAATCAAAAATTAGAAATGATATTATAACAACCGTTTTTAATCATCTTTAGTCAGAGAAAAATTCTGGTATTTCTTGAAAACAATATGTGCACTAGACCATTTCATTTGGATTACAGACAGACTATGTGCAAGTTCATATAGTCAGTAAAAACGTGAGTAAAGGACTGAAGGTTCCTACCAGAGCCCTCGAATATCTGACTTATTTCTGAAATTTAGAGATCACTTCTGAATTTAGCAAATCTTAAAAATACATTCAGTTTGTGAGCTGTAATGGTAAAGTAAGCATCTAAACCAAAATACAAATAAAAACTATTATCTATCACAAAGGAAATTGTTTAACTCTACATTTTAATGACGAATCTACTCATTTATTTTTATGCTCATATTTAACATTGAACATACCTTTTACAACTCTCCATATTCAATTTGCCACACCCTTGTTCTGATTTTTCTTCATTTTAATGTTTCCTTGAGAGGTTTCTCATTTATTCTTAGAGTTAAATTTTTCAATCTCAAATTTTTTTAACGTCTCTGTAACCTTGTCTTGAACAATTTTCCTTTTTTTTTTTTTTAATAAAAATTCCTTCTTTTCTCTTAATCCTTGTATTCACCATTTGATGTAGGTAGTTTAACCCATTTGGGGTTTTTCTTTCACATATTTCCCTCACCATTTTTTCCTTTATCTTTTCTAGCCATTTTTTATTTTTGTAATTCTATAACCTGTAGAGTCTCTATTTATCTTTTCACAGCTGTTCCTCAGGGTAGAGTAACACACAAAATGTTCAATAAAATCATTCAGTTAATGAAATCCAATAAAACTGAAGATTCATACCACAAAATTTAGAACATACGAAAGGTATTTTTTATCCCTCAAAATTGATAATTATGGAATTACTATTAAAAAGGAACTGGAGTTGACATTCCGTTAACCAGGCTGATTACTATGTGTTTGTCACTCCCTGTGACGAATAGAGTAACAGATTCTTGGACTGAATGCAATCACTGGCACTTCCTAAATGTATAAAATAATTGCACCTTAAAAAAAAGAAATGCCTTAGAAATACTCACATGAGAAATATCTATCTGGACTCATATAAAAAGTGAATTAGAGAAAAATGCAAATATTTAGTGAAAAAAGCTTGATTCAGATTGGTTTTCACAATGCATCATTTCCGTTCCACTTCCATTCGACTGTTTTAAATTTTATTTGGCATTAATAAGACTTTGCTTTCTTAAGTAGAAATTGATACGTGTTGGCTAGATCTTTCTTATTTCATAAGACAGAGAAAAATCATAAGGTAACAGAAAATAAACATAACTGTAGATTGTGTTAAGAAAAACCAAGCTTCTACTTAATCTCCGAAAAACAAAATTTAGCACAGATGTGAAGGAAAATAAATGATAACTATAATAAGAACAGTTAACAACGACTAAACACTTATGTATAAGGCCTTTGTAAGCACTAGTTTATTTAATATCGCAATCTCATTTACTTAGATATTATCATTCATACTTTACCAATGAGAAATTTGAGGATTAGAAGAATTAAACTATGTTCCCAATGTCAGAGGCTAATGAAAAGTTGAACTAGATTTGAACTCCTGTTTGTTGATTTCAGTTTGTGCATCAAATCATCACATTTTGACAGGTCTCATTAACTAGGGAAAATCTTTCTATTAACAAGTATACACTCTAATAATATTTTGTATGAACGTTATGAAAGACTTTGAGAAGAAAAATATAAGGCGTCTAATCTTAATCTCCCCCCTCCTCCTGTCCTTCACTTCATCATGATGCCTTCCCAGGCTCCTAAAGTTTTGATCATCTCTCTCTCCTCTGAAATGCACACATTGCATACATTTGTTTTGAACAAGAAGTTGCAAGATTCTCTGTGTATTTTCTATTGTTATAATAATTTGGCAAATTATTACCAGAAAAAAAGGATGATATCATAAATAGAACTATAAATATAAAATCAGAAAAGTTGTGTGAAAATCCTGACAATTGTAATGGGACAAAATCATTAACCTTCCAATATAAGTTTCTCATTCAAGGGCATATAAATAATACTTCTGCATATTTCACAGGGCTTGTCCATTCCAATAAACAGACCAATGGGCATATACATAGCAATGAATTGTGGCTAGGCTATGCAGATACAAACATAGTCCTGGCTCTTATAAAGCTTATACTCCAGGAGAAGGGCCAGCATAGAAAAGACTGTAGTGATAACTGAATTGAATAATGCATGTGCATATAATCTTTTGTAATATTAAAGAATAACATAAATATAAGTTAATATTGTTATTATTTTGTTTTTCTGTGTTGCATACATTCAAGTTCCTAGGAGGCAGCAGCTTGTCTTATACTTCTACATAGACATACAACAAATACTATAATTTTTAAAGCATTTTATTGAAAATATGATTTAATAATATTAAATATATTTTTGAAAAAGGAAAAATATCAGCATAATTTTATCATTTTGACCAAACTGTTGCATTTTTGCCTCATTTTTTCCAGTGAGCTATATAATTTTATTTATTGTATATGCATTTTAGTATGTTTCAGCATCTTAAATTTTTATATTATACCTTTTTTATTATAAAAGTTTTATATATGTTTATTTATATGTACCTGTTACCTACATTTACAGTAAAAATTAGGGTAATTTTCTTATTTCTAAGTGTTTCAGAACAGTTTAATTCAAAATAATTTACTCATTATTTATGTCATTACTAAGTACCAACCTCATAGCATTTTTACCTTAATTCAAACTATGCAATATTGCAAATTTGCATCATTTAGTTCAGAACACAAGTTTCTTCCATTCTTTTAGGTACAGTGTAGTTACCAAAGGGAGAAAATCTTGTTACAAAAGTGACACGTGTCCAGAGGGCCCAAGCACCAAAGAGAGGGAATTTTTTCACAGAAACCACTACCATACGAGTATAGTCATATTTCAAATATTGACAGACTTGCCTACTCATGTCCAAATTTCTCCTTATTGCATTTTCTTAGCTTGTAACGGGTACTTCCAGAAAAAATACTAAATAGTAATGGTGATCATGGAGAGTCTTCTATAATTCCTAATTTTATACAGACAGCATACCGAAATTGTTACTCTGAGCATCAGGTTAAATACGTATTTATCCATGCTAAGGAAAATTCCTTTTATTGCTTTACTAATGTGTTTAAATCAGAAATGTATTTGTATATTATCAAAAATCACTTGAACATCTATTGAAAATATCTAGTAATATATACCCTTAAAATGTTAATTGGATGAAATATATTAACAGGTCTTCTAAAGTTAGAAAGTTATTCCAAGAAATAACTTCATTTCTATACTTTATTGTTTTAATATAACTCCATATTCCATTTCTTGATATTTTTTCCAGAATTTTGACACCAATATTCACTTGGTAGGAACGACTTAGATTTAAAGTTCTTCCTTTTCCCCTTCTTTTTTACTTTTATTTTCTTTTTCTATTTTTCTACAACATTTGTGTTTACATTATGCATATTTCTTAAAAATTAGGATGTTTTTATTTTTCAGTATTCTAAAACAATTTAAATTGAAATTTCATTATCTTTTCTTAAAGTTTTAAATAAATTCACCTGTGAAATTGCATGAGTCCAGCGCAGGAAGATGTAAATTAACCTTCTTAGAGTCATTTTGCTTTTGTTTAGTATCTTTTATATCTCCATCATCTCTTAAGTCCAATATTCAAACAATATATGTATATCAAAATTTGGCAATATAGCTAAATTAGTATATAGTGTGAAAATACGCCCCTTGAAGTACACATCAGAAAAGATAAAAATGTTAATGAGCTAAGAATTCAACACACAAAAAATGTAAAAACACACAATAAAAGATTAAACCCAAGAAATTAGAAAGCAGAAAAATATCAGTGAATGAACTAGAAAAAAAAAATACAAAGAAATGGTTTTCTTTAAAAAACCGATTTTTCTTACACATGTTTAAAAAATAGCCAAATCCTAGATGAAAAAAACCTTTGGTAATAAAAATAATATCGTATAATTCTAGATGAACTCGAGATTTTTTTAAAACATAAAGATATATTATGTGGAATAATTTAAGAACAAATGAAAAATGAAATAATTTTCTAGAAAAAACATAATAAAAATATAATTCAAAATAAATAGAAAATGTCAGGAGACTTATAATGATTATTATCTTGAATTAGTAACTTAAAATGCACTAATACTAGAAAGTTTTATAGGCAAGTGTTGCTGAACATTCAAGAAAAAGGTATCTCTCCAATCACACAAGCTTTTCCATAGAAAAATTCACTTTTATAGCTAATATAACCTTATTATCAAAGCTAGACAACACAAAAAAGGAAAAATATGAGATTTCATTTCTTGATACAGCTACAACAATCCTAAAAAATACATTTCAAACCAAATTCAGCAATATGTGCACATAATGACCAACCAGGATTTATCCTAAATATGCAGAGACTGTTTATTATTAGAAATTCACCATATGAACAGATTAGAAGCTAAAAACTTATATTCGTAACACTTGAACATCAGTTCACAAGAAAATAAATACGACTTCCACAGTAAGGAGAAAAAGAAACCTATTTAAATTATGAAATACTAGAAGTTGTTTACTTTAAACCAAGGAAAAGGCTATGACACCAGCTTGCAACCTTACTGCAGGTTGGGGTCTCTACAAGCAGATGCTGTGAACAGTCGTCGTACAAAATGTCTATTAGACACGGACACTTTAGAAAGCACAGGAGTTCTGATTGGACAGCAGGAGAAGCTGAACTGTGCTGCAGGCTAGCAAAGTCTCATTCCTTCCATCCAGAGCAAGGGTCCATCAGAGTTGTCCTGTGACTGAACATTTATATCAGCTCCCTCTCTCTGAGGTAAGTGGGCTGCTCCAGGGATGAGTGGGGTGGTTTAACCAGGGTCTAGGTGGTTCTTGGCAGCTGAGATAGACCCAGAGAGTCTCACAGCCAGACGCTTCTCACTGAAAGCATTCCCTTCAGCTGGGTAACAATCCTTGAAGGGGGATTGGGTGGTTCTCTGTGTCTACATTAATCCCTTTACTACAACTTTGTATATGAGTTCCCATTACTGTGCTATGGACAGAAAAATAGGCACAAAGATTTCAAAAGATAAGACAATTTCAAAATTGGACAGCATGATTTTAAGAGCATCAAAGTGAACACGCGAGTTCCAATCCTGCACCTGCCACTTACTAACTCTATGGTTTTCGTCAGATTGGTTCATATTTCTGTGGTTAGATTTTCTTATATAGAATATGAAATAGTGATAACTGTCAACTGCATGCTGTATTGCCTTTATCAAGTTGCTATAATCACTGAACCTCTGGGAACCCTTCTTCACAAAAAAGTGCACATATACATATGTACATATGTACTTATATACTAATATATGTACTTACATACGTACTTATGTACTATAAGGTACCTATGAAGTACTAATGTTCTCTAATGTACTTATGTACTATAATAGTACCTCTACCATAAGATTGATTTGAAGATTAAATAAACTACCCCATTTAAAGCATGTCTTCCAAAAAGTAAGTTCTAAATGCTATACACATACAACATGATTATCTATCTAGCCTATACAATAGAACCTCAAAAGCAAACTGTGAGAAGAAATCAAATAGTTTAGTAAAGTTGCTGGATGAAAAATCAAGATGTAAAAATCAATATGCATCACCAATAAACATTTAGAACATGTATCTTTTTAAATATTTTATTCATAACTACAACAAAAACAATAATAATCCTGGGAATAAATCTCAAACCTAAGCAAGATTTTCACAGAAGACATTAATTATATCATCATTGCAGCACATTCAAGAAGAGTTAGATAAATGGAGTTATGTAACAAATATATGGACAGGAAACTTCTATCATAAAAATGACAGCTGTCTCAAATTGAGTAATAAACCTAATTCCTTCCAGTCTCAACAGAGTATATGTCAGAAGCCTTGGAGGAAAGAAAGATCACATCCAAAGGGACTAGGACAGAAATGTGGTCAGGGTGAAAAGAAGAAAGTAATTATGTCTACCACCCCTACTACAACCACCACAACCTCTCAGGCCTGCTGGGGGAAAGGGAAGAAACAGTATTATGGAAATCAAATTGGACTGGAACTGTGAAATAGAGGAGCCACGGCCATCATCGTATGCATTCACTTCTACACCTGCTAAGAGGCAGGGAGGGACCAGAGGAATGAATTCTCTTACCATTCTCTCTCACTACAGTCTCCTGGTAGTGTCTCACATTAGCCAAATCCGACTAGAAGTTAGAAGCCAAAGAAGTACAGGAGTTGCAGCTCCATGGAGAAAGGCTCTAAATAAGCAACCAAGGAATATCGATCACATAGACTATTTCATGGAATTTAAAAAGCAAATTCTGGCTGGGCACAGTGGCTCATGCCTGCAATCCCAGCACTTTGGGAAGCCGAGGCGAGCAGACCACCTGAGGTCAGGAGTTGGAGACCAGCCTGGCCAACGTGGCGAAACTCGGTCTTTACTAAAACACAAAATTAGTCAGGCGTGATAGCGTGCCCCTGTAGTCCCAGCTACTTGGGAGGCTGAGACAGAAGAATCTCTTGAGCCCAGGAGGTGGAGGTTGCATTGAACAGAGATCTTACCACTACCTTGTAGCCTGGGTGACAGTGTGAGACTCCATCTCAAAAATTAATAAATAAATAAATAATATAAATATAAATATAAAAAGCAGACTCTAAGAAAAAATGGCAAAGTTTGTGAGAACAGCCAAGAAAATTTTTAAAAACAAGAATGAGGATAATTTATCTTAATAAAGTTGATGTATAATGTTAAAAAGATTAAAGAATCAAGTATTAAATTGGAAAAGGATTAGACAAATCAATGGAACACAACAGAGAACCAAGAACAGATATAAATATATGGCACCTAGATATGACAGAGTTAGCCTCACAAATCAGTAGGAAAAATTAAACTGGAACAATTGGCTGTACATTTTGTGGTGGGGGGATAGGTTAATTCCTATTTCCAAAACAACCACAAAAATTAAATCTGACTGGGCCAAAGACCATCATGCTAAACATGTTAAAGCTTTAGTAGAAAACTGAGTGAAGATTTTTACAATCTCTAAGTAAGAAAAGACTACTGAAACAAGAAATACTAAATTTGTAAAGGAAAAGAATGATAAAGCTGAGCATAATATAATTTCAAAATCTCTATAAAAAAAGACATAGTAACAACTTAAAAACAAGGGACAGAATGCAGGAAAATATTTCAATGCATGTAAATGACAAAAAGTTAGTACTTAGACAAAAAATCTTAAAAATTCATTTAAAAAATTCAAACCAATGAGGAAAAATTAACAAAATTTAAGATAATCTGCAAAAGAGAAGATTTAAGTGAAGTCTTATATACATGAAAAGATGCTCAATAGCACCAATAAGGGAAAAAATCAATAAGACATTTAAATATATGCATGCAAAACCAAAAATCTGATAATACGTTATACATTACTGATGGACATGTAAATTGCCATAACCAATATGGAAAGATAGACAGATCTGTAAAGATTTGCTGAAGATAGAAAATGCTCTCTTAATACCACTACAATATTTTCACAATTTGATTATTTAAGTACCTATAAGTAATTTAGAGAATTACTTTTTGTTTATAATATTTGTAAAAGTGATGTATCATTTATACATTACAATTATACTTTGTCACTTTTTTCACTCAAATTATATTTTAAAGCCTCCTCCTGGAGGCTGTGCCAGGAGGATCACTTGAGCCAGGAGGTCGAGGCTGCCAGTGATGGCACCATGGCATTCCAGCCTGGGTGACAAAGAGAGGCCCTTTCTCAAGAAAAATAAATTTTAAAAAAGAAATTATATTTCACTCAAATGATCAGTGTTGACATGTGAATTTTAGTTCATTTTAACTTCTGTATAGTATTCAGTTGCATCAAAATATCATAATTAATGATTATCTAGAATCTTTAAATTAATGCGAATGACATTGCCATAAATACATGTCTCTTTGGGGCTACATACAAAAAGTTTTTCTAGAAATAAATTGCTGATCACCTCCAGAAATGTAATACTGCACAGTAAGTAGACTGTATTGACGTGAAAAAGATAACAGAGACTCTAAAAAGTTAACACACAGCATATTACATATTTATTGAAATCTTATAGTCTAATATATATTAGCATAAAAATATATTTTGGATACATCTCTAGAAAGAAGTCAGTATTTTTTAATTGGGAGAGAATGGAAGGGGAACATTCACTTTTCAGTCTTAATATTTCTATATTTAATTTTTTATAATAAACATATTTTACCTCAGTTTTACAGCTATAAACCATTGAAAAAAATCCACATTTTGTTATTTTATCCTGTGTTGTGTTTATTATCCTACTATAATATAGTAAAAACACCCTCAGCTAACAGAGTGAATGTGTTGTACATGATTCATAAATGAATAATTATACAAGTAACTTATTTTTGAAATAAAGTTTCCTTTATATTACCATTATTAACGTGACAGGATCTCAGTACTGAAAATTTTTAAAATATAGGAAGAGAAAAAGGAAAAATAAAACACTCACTACAAAATGATACTAGTCATTAATATTATTTATTCATTAATCGATTCATTTATTTATTTATTCGGTTGGTAGCAGTGGTAGTGGTGGCCACCTTTCCTTAGTTTCTTAAGCAAATAAATCTTCGCGTTTCCTTTGTGT
Organism: Piliocolobus tephrosceles; assembly: GCF_002776525.5. Taxonomy (NCBI): domain Eukaryota; kingdom Metazoa; phylum Chordata; class Mammalia; order Primates; family Cercopithecidae; genus Piliocolobus; species Piliocolobus tephrosceles. The sequence goes on along the minus strand of NC_045436.1, from coordinate 25,253,746 downwards.
CTAAAAAGTAGCAAGATAACTAAATAAATCTCCACATTTCCTTCATGTCTAAAACGTAGCAAGATAACTAAACTCTTAAAATGTATAGCATATATCTTATAAAAATGAAACCATGCCTGAAAATTTAAAGAATATGTATATCTGCTTTAATGATGGTATGAACCTATTAAATACTTACTATTTATTAAGGAATTTTCTTACTACCTTTAATCCTCAGAACAACCTCGCTACTGAGAAAATACTATTATCTGCATTTTGCAGATAAGGAAACCAACATTGTAACAGGTTAAGCAATTTGACCAGCATCATCTCACTACTGAGTGGAGATTTCAACACAGCTGAATATGCTCTAGAGTTTGAGCTTCTCCAACTATCACTTGTCTCTCATTCTTCCAACAGAGAAACTGAATCTTCCCATTAAAAATTAATGTGAAAAACCGCGTTATTTGTTTTTGTTTTGTTTTGTTTTGTTTTCGATGGTTTTTTGGGGTTTTTTTTTTTTTTTTTGGTTTTTGTTTGTTTGTTTGTTTGAGACGAGTCTCACTCTCACCCAGGCTAGAGTACAGTGGTGCAATCTTGGCTCACTGCAACCTCCACCTCCCAGGTTGAAGCGATTCTCCTGCCTCAGCCTCCCCAGTAGCTAGGATTATAGGTGTGCACCACCAGGCCCAGCTAATTTTTGTATTTTTAGTAGAGATGGGGTTTCACCATGTTGGCCTGGCCTCTGGTGACCTGCCCGCTTCACCTCCCAAAGTGCTAGGATTACAGGCGTGAGCCACCATGCCAGGCTCAAAAATTTTATATAACAAAAAAAAATTCCTAAGGCAATTATGATAATTTTCTGGAATCCAGAAAGATCCACTATAAAAATATTCTGTCTCTAAAGGCATGCATCTCCCAGTAGCCATGTGGTGATTACACCATACTCACTGCTAAATGAATAGGAGCCCAAGAAAGAATGAGTAGCTTGTCAGTTCACAGCCCATAATCTGCTGAACTGTTCCCACCATGAAAAAAATGGGAGGTAAAAATGTAGATTACTCATTCATCACCATGAAAACACACAAAAGTAAAATTTAGTTATATGAACCATGAAACTATTCTCTTTGTTGTTTATAAAAAGAATTTAGTTCTAATAGTTGATAACCAATAATTTCTTTAAAACAATTTGTCAGCATATGTTCTCTCTTACACTGTTTTGAGGGAAATTTTTCAAATAAATGTTCACATTAGGTGTGTTGCCACAGAATATAAATTAGCATGAAACAGAGGATTATTTTCACATCATTTTCTCCTCTACATAAAATTTTTTATTATGAATAAATATACACTCAGAAAACTATTTTTTAAATCCACAAGAAAACTAATTAGATTTAACAGAAGTCAACATTTTAAAGTTTTGCTTTAATATTCATCTTTCAATTCAATAATTATTTAAATTGTTATTATGATAATAATTCAGTCATTGTTATTGAAGTATTGGGGAAATAAAAAAAGCAGGATGAAAAGCTAACCATAGTCCTATGACAACTATTAACAGTTGAAAATTCTTCCTATTTGTAAAATAAACATTTCCTTTATTTTTGACATTACTGGGTAATGCATGTTTAAAAAAATTAAAGCCTTCTGCATCATTTTTAACAATTTCTGAAAATTGACAACTATGGCTCATCCTCATAACAAAAGCTATAGAAATAGCATCTATTATCACTTTTGAAGACTCATCTTCTCTACAATGTGTCATAAGGAACAAGCCAAAAAGTCTCAGACTTTTCCTTTTATATTATACTTGTCACTTAATATCTTAATAATCTGTCAAATTGTTCCCCCATCTCTTTAATTCTCTGCCATTGTTCATGGCACAGAAGCTTTCTTTCATGTGGTAGTTACTTAATAAATACTTATTTGTCCATTTATTTAGTAAAGGTTTCTAAAATAGGACTTACTCATGAGGTTAAAAGATTTCATAAAAGATTGAGTTTAAATGTAAGCTATAAATAAACCAAGTTATCTTATTAAAAAGGAAAGGTAGCTGGCAAGGACTTATTGTATACATTATGCTAAATATTAAAGGGTCATTTCACAGGGTGCCTGGGACATGACTTTGGGTTCCATGTAAACAAAATTGCTAAGGAATATTAAAGGAAATATAGCTCTAAGTGGAAAATAATTTGTCTCTAATTGATTGAATTTCAAATTTGGGAGAAATTAGCAGAACCAAAATCCAAACTCATGTGAGTATAGAGGCAATTTAACTTCATTAAAAACCTAAATACAAAAGCTGATTCCAGAATGAATAATTAAATGTGGCTATGGGCCATGCTTCAGTAACATCTAATAGACCTTTGTGTGTTACACTATTAAAATAAATCTTAAGGAAAATTTTAATTGAAATGTTATACTTTTAAAAGAAAAAATCTACCCATAATTCTGCCACTCTAAAAGTTAATAGATAACTAGCAAAAATATATAAATTTTATAACTATTTAAAAACTACTTAGTTACATGGAACTTAAAAACTTTGGAGGTACTCCTTAAGGTATCATCACCATGAGCTAGAACAAATACAGTGAGCAATAAATAAATAAATAAATAAATAGCTCATTCTCCTTTCTTTCAACTCTATTTCTTCAGAAGTTCTCTAACTTTAAATGATAATTCCTACAAATTTTATTTGATTCAAATGTTCATAACTCTTAATATTTGCTAGGCTGCATATTTGATACAGCATTCCTCGCAGATTCAAACATTTATTTTTTGCCAGTAGATGGTCTGTATTTGTTAGCACCTTTTTACTTCTCCCCTATTGCATGCACATACACACGCGCACACACCTGCACAATTCATTCCTTAATATGGAAAATATTTTGTGACAGTCCCTTATCTTTGGTACATCTCTTCAGCTCACATTACACTCCCTCTGACTGTGAGTCTTTCACGCTTCCCCCAACAATAGGACCTTGAACACACTTCATTTATCCCTTTTATCTTTTCTCTCCACCTAATTAACTCTTCCTTCCTTCAGATGTCAGCTAAATTGTCGCTTCCTCAAGGAGGTTTGTCCAGACCTCCCTGGCTGAGTCAAACTCCCCTCTAATAGGCTTCCCCATTACTGTGCATCTGGCCTTCATTATACTCACTTTTGCGTGTGTGCACTGGCTTGTGTATTTAATTAATTTCATAGAAATAAAAAGCTCCAAAGAGGCAGGAATCATGCCACAATTTTCACTCATCATTACATTACCAGGACCTAGCTGACTGTTGAGCATAGAGTAGACTGCCAATAAATACATATTAAAGGACAGTAAAAAAGGAAGAAGGAAGAGATGGAAATTAATCATTATGTCAACAGATGACCTCATAGTTACTAGAGAAATTATTATTATTATTATTATTGAGACGGAGTCTCGCTCTGTCACCCAGGCTGGAGTGCAGTGGCCGGATCTCAGCTCACTGCAAGCTCCGCCTCCCGGGTTCACGCCATTCTCCTGCCTCAGCCTCCCGAGTAGCTGGGCCTACAGGAGCCCACCACCTTGCCCGGCTAGTTTTTGGTATTTTTTTTTTTTTTTTTTTATTAGAGACGGGGTTTCACTGTGTTAGCCAGGATGGTCTCGATCTCCTGACCTCGTGATCCGCCCGTCTCGGCCTCCCAAAGTGCTGGGATTACAGGCTTGAGCCACCACTCCCAGCCTGAGAAATTATTTAAATAGTCTCACTTGTGACCTGAAAGATGACAGATTTGTAAATAAAATACCTCTGAAAATACATATTTTGTCTTCTTATTTTCTCTCATTGTAATGGATGTAGCTTATGATTTAGTCCTGCTTCTTTTTCTTTCTCTTATTCATTTTTCTCTAGAGAAGGAAAGTCCGAAATCTTAGGCCAGGCTCTCTTCAAAAGCAGAGTCTGAACTAAAAAATTATGTGCAAATAATACAAGGTGATCCCGGAAAGTAGGAGTGAGACACTGGGTAAAGTGAACCAGGGAGAGAGTAAAGACTAAGACAGGTGCATGCAGTTGGGTCACTTCCACGGCCGGTTGAGGCTCCTTCTCACCTGGACCTTATGAGGAGCTACAGAGTGCGTCTCGGAACTATCCACCCATTCCCACTGACTGCGAGGCTCCACGGTGGTGTTAGCTCCTCCTCACTTCCAGGCTGCATGGACCACGGTCAGAAGCAGGGGGAAAGATAAGACATGCTTGCAAAGTCACAGAGAAGAAAATGAAAGATACTCAGCGCAAGCTTCAGATGGGAAATGGCATAACTGAGTCAAAGGCTGCCTACAATGATTCCCCGAGCCAGAGCCAGAAGCAGATGTGAGGCTGACAGGACATCTGCCAGGGCCCAAAAAGCATGCGATATACTTCATGAGAATCAGATCATTGCTCACCACAGTCAGCCCCAACCAATGAGCCTCAGTGTCAATACCTAATTCATCACTCTCATCAAGCTTCCATTTATCTCCTAATGTGCCTCAGGACACTGAATTGAAGGCAGGCGGAAGAATCTATTTCAGGCATTCTCCGACTTCCAATCATTGTGTCCCAAATGGTCAGTGATTTCTGGAATATGTTATCTGGCATATGTTACCTGGAATATACAATTCACTCAAAAATAACATTACATATAATAGTTCAACATTAGTATCCATCCATCACTAGGCAGACTTAACAAAAATTCTAGGTCAATCCACAAAGCACAGTTAATTTAAATCATATATCTCTAACAATCTACTTCAGGTATAACCTGAATTAACTCTATTTCCATGAATTGGTCTAGAAATACATTCTGAGTTTTATCCATATACTGATAAGAAAAAGATCAACATAGTACTAGCTTGTTAACACTATTATATGTATATCACAAGAAATCAGTCTGTATCAGTTGCTTTTCAGAGCAACAGTTGGGAAAATAGGACAGTTGTTTCTAAGAAGAGGGAGATTCCAGACTTCACACATTTTTCACTCCATAAATGTAGCGCTTATTTGTAAGTTAGAATGACTCATTAACCACGGAGTTCTTGTGTTCAGAAAGGAGCCTTACATTTTTATACACACACACACACACATATATACACACACGTGTCTGTGTCTGTATTTTTGGGTGTGTATTAGTCCTAAAAGAAACAAAAGTTTTACCAATTTCTTATGTTGAATTACCAATAACTTGAATCTATTGGCTATTTCAATCACTGGTCTTAAAGATTTACCTCAAAATTTAAAACATAGACAAACCGTCTCAATATAAAATGGCACATAGTATATTAATGGCTGTTTAACAGAATCTGGCTTCTTTTTATATCACTTTTAAAAATATGTTTGGAGTTAGCTGTATTGCCTAGGAGGCTGTGGGATGGGATTACTAACTCCAATTTTACCACCAAGAAATGATCTTTGATCCCTGTACATCTATGCTTATTATCAGTTAAAAATAATTACCCATTTCAGCTGATGGTTTTGGTCAACGATAACTAGAAATGCCAGATATAAGGACAAAATTCTGATAAAACCTAGTGGAGAGCTTCAGAAGAGGTCAAGACTAGAAGCTTCAAGATTCCAGATGGAAGAGGTACCAAAGATGTAAGGTGACTTTTCAGAATGCGTTTTCCCCTGCGGGATGAAGCGTGGGGGCAACTGCCAATCTGGAAAGACAGTGAGAGACTAAGAATATGGGCTTTGCCTGAGCAGAGGACCACTGATGTGAGACAAAGAATCTAGCAGAGATTTTGGCCGTCTTGAGGGGCTGGAGAGACAAAATTAGATATGAGGGGCCAAGAGCCCAGTGAGAAATAAAAGGTGTAGCACTCAGCTTGACACATACTTGATTTTACCTACATGAGATTTACTAAAGCCTGAAGTTACACATATGCGTGGAGGCTAAGACACTGAGAAGGAAGCTTCTGGAAAGAAGAGCAGGATTCTCAGGAGTCTTGTCCTAGCTTGTGTTGAGGGCCTGTGAATGCACCAGTAGAGGTTTAAGACATCTACGCCTTGGCATCTGGGAGCCCAGAAATCTAACAACTCACGACTCAGCTCAGTCACTGGGTGGATTACAACTATTGGCTACCACCCTCGTCTCTGTCTAGCAGAGGAAATGTTGACACTTTTTTGGAGATGTATAGATCATCTGGAGCCTTTATAAGTTTGTTTTTGTTTTTTGAGACAGAGTCTCACTCTGTCGCCCAGGCTGGAGTGCCGTGGCATGATCTTAGCTCGCTGCAACCTCTGCCTCCCAGGTTCTAGTGATTCTCCTGCTTCAGTCTCCCAAGTAGCTGGGATTATGGGTGCCCGCCACCACACCTGGCTAATTTTTTGTATTTTTAGTAGAGATGGGGTTTCACCATGTGGGCCAGGCTGGTCTCGAACTCCTGACCTCAGGTGATCCACCCACCTCGGCCTCCCAAAGTTCTGGGATTACAGGCAAGAACCACTGCACCTGGCCGAGTCTTTATAATTTTTATATACAATAACTAAAATTAAGAGTAAAGATATGCTGAAAAGAGGCTCACAGCAATACAGTTGACATTAGCAGACTAAAACCTTAGAATAAGTTTCATATGCTCAAAGTCATAGAAGAAAAGATGGAGAAAACAGATAAATTGGAATATATAGAAAAAATCAAATGTACACTTGGAAATTTAAAAAAAATTACAGTAATTACCTGTGGATGAACTTGGCAGTATACCAGGCATAGTGTAGAAGAAGGTTAGTAAACTGAAGAGAAAGTCAAAAGAATACTCAAACAAGCATAGAGAGAAAAAAAGTAGAAAATAGTAAAACAAGTACAGGGGGCATGTTGGGTACAGGGAAACCATCTACTAAACATGTAACTCAGATCTCAGGAAAAGAAAACAGACACAGTGAAGTAGAGTTATATATGAGAAAATAATAGTCAAGAATTCACCAATAAATTTCACCTGATGAAAGATAACAATCCACAAATTCAAGAAGCTCTGAAAACATGAAGGAGGATAAATCCAAAAAACCTATACCTAGCGATATCATAGAAAACTAAAGAAAATAATGGCAAATGAAAAATCTTAAAATCACCCAGAGACAAAGACACATTTACCCTCATAGCAACAATATGACTGACAGGTTTGATGGAAGTGAGAAGTCAAAAGAATAACAAATGTTGGCTGGGCACAGTGGCTTATGCCTGTAATCTCAGCACTTTGGGAGGCTGAAGCGGGCAGATTGCTTGAGTCCAGGAGTTTGAGACCAGCTTGGCCAACATGGCGAAACCTCATCTATGCTAAAAATACAGAAATTAGCCAGGCGTGGGTGCTAGTCAGGAGGCTGAGAAATGAGAACCACTTGGGCCTGAGAGGCAGAGGTTTCAGTGAGCAATGATTGTGCCGCTGCACTCCAACCTGGGTAACAGAGCGAGGCTCTGTCTCAAAAATAAATAAATAAAAATAGCATGTTGAAAAAAAAAAACAAAACTGCCAAACAAAAATGCTCTACTCAGCTTTAAAAATTACATCTATTTAAAAATATTTTCAGACATACAAAAAATGAGTGAATTTGTTGCCAGCATGCTTTCAAAAAAAATACATAACCACTTACTTCATAATTTTTATGAATAAATTATAATAAATGAATTGGCAAAATTGCCACAAATTTAACATACCGGATATGCTAAAACTATAATTACTTTTGCACCAACCTAATAAAACAGAAATCACATATTAGATTCACCTCTATCAATTTACTTCTTTAACTGAAACTAATTAGAAATGTAAAAGTGATTAAGTTCACTAATACATAATATTTGTCAGACAGTTCCTCCTATATTTTCCAAATCATTTTTGTACACTAGTTCATTTGCTATGCACTGTCCCTCATGAGAAAGGCAAGGCAGATATTGTCATCTTTATTTTATGTAAAATGAAACTAATGTTTACAGACTCTGACCCTTGTCCTCAAGTACATGACAAAGTCAAAAGTAGAATATGTATTTCCCACCACTGTTCATCACTGAAACACTAGGAGGTAGAAACGAATTAATAGTATCATAAGAGAGTCATAAATTGCAAAATGAACCCAATATATAGCAAAGGGATAATCGTGGCTTCAGAGAATTTGTCTCAATTTTTTAAATTTTATTTTTAAAACCACGTTAACAGCATTATTTTAACCCTCTAAATATTAGATCATCACGCTCCTAAATATTTTCAGCAACACTATAACCGTTGACTTTCACTGTTGTATTTCCAGAAAAAGTTAGGATGCAAAAACCTTTCAGCCAAGGTTTTACTGACCAATTTCCATATCAAAGGCCTATAGGGAAGTGAAAGCGACAATGTTTTGTGATCCATAAAACATCCTTAAGCAAGAATTTGAATTACACCATGAAAAAGCCCAGAAGACAATGTCCTGATTGAGTTCAAGACATAACTTTGCCTCAAGGAGGGTAAAGGAAGTTTCGCTCTATCATAGAGGTCCTAAAGTATCTGTTAAATCACACAACTGGAACAATGAAAGCAAGAGGTCATCAAACAGCATAAACTTATTCTTCACACAGGATATTTCCATGGATACTTCCCAGTGTCCTGACATCATGTTTTTTTCGGTGACCTTGGAACATCACTATTGCCTGCCCTGGGCTTTGTGCAATGGCTTTATTTTTGTCCTATAATGCAACTTCCTCGTCTTTCTCACCTTGCCCAGTTAAGAGCCCTTGTGCATCAAAATAGGCAAAGTATTTGTGAAATACATTAAAGAACATTAGAAGAATACTCTCTAGTTCAAGGACACTATTTTACTTCATGTGGTTTTAAAAATAATATTGTACTGGCTATCAAATAAATCAAATTATATCTATTTATAATATGCTTATACATTCTGAGAACTTTTCTCAGTATTCTAGTGGAATGTGGAGTGAAGAATCTGTGTACTTTTGACCTTCTTGGATAAAATATTTTTGAAATAAAATTAAAGATTTCATATATAAAATATAATCTGTTCTCCTCAATATACATTTTTATTTACTATGTAAAGGAGGTAAAACATCTTATCACTAGAGGTAATATCATTTGCCAAAAACCATGAGCCAAACACCACGGTACCTCCTGTTGATCATTGCCAGCTGACTACTCGATGAGAGTTATACACATATTGTATGTAAATGTAGATTTCTATGTAGCATACACCTCATCATGTAAGCACGTCAGAAGCTCGTATGTTCACAAGTCTATTTCAAAAAGAGCTTTAGCTATTCCAGTACTTGAGGAAAGCAGTCAACATGAGCAACAGGTTCCCTAAGAACCTTAAAGTAAAACCCCATACACTTTATTATAAAAACATGGTAAAACAAAGTTAGAAAGAAGACTTTGGATAAAGCAGGTGGAGCCTATTGTGACAATTAGTCAAGAAACAATGAAATAAAAAATTCTGTATCACAGACGAAAACGTTGCTGATAACCCCATAAGTCCTAGATTAAAACAAGCTCTTTGCTCATAACATTGGTCTCTCAACATAGCGTGGCATAATCAGCCATATAATTATGCACTTCCCAGGAGAGACAAGCATGTAAAAGCTACAATGAGCTTTTCCAAAATCAAAACTGACACAGCACCTTCTGATAGTCCCACCATTCATATTTAGTAAACCCTCCCTGTATTATCTCACCCAGGTTTTTACTTCCACCACATTGATTATTCCAATAATTTTCTATCATATCTGTTCTGAAAAGACTCAAACTTTATCAAAAGAGCAATCTCTGAGAAAAATTATTTTAATCCTGTTTTAGAAAAGCTTCATTAGAATCATCTATCTTTAAAGAAAAAAAAAGACCATCTGAAAAAAAATTAGCCTCTTTCAAGAAAAATAAAATAACTCTTTGAATTATAATTGTGATTGTTACTTTCTTATGCCATAGCATTATGTTAGATGCTGGAATACCAAACTTGTATACCAAGAATCTCCTTAATGTTCAAGGATTATTTACATTTAATATACATTAAATTCATAAATACAAAATGACTATCTAAAGTTTTAATATTTTCGATTGTAGTGGATGGCAAAAAAAAAAAAAGGAACTGAACCCCAAAGTGGCCAACTTTTGCTTCTTTCCTTCTTTTTCACAAGATATTTCTTTTGTAAACACATTGACATTAGAAACAGATGTTCTGATAGGTACCACCGCTTCCTTGTGATCTGAAAATTGAACCTCCTAAACAAGGAATTCATCAGTAAAACGTGTGTCCGCCAAGCAAAAAGCCCGGGGGGTGGGTGTTGGCGTGTTGGCCGTATAGCACTTATAGGCGAGACAACTCTAAACTAAGGTACCTGAGCAGGTTCAGAATCTTTTTTCGTTAAACCTACAGAGCTCTATAATAGAAAACATTTTGATCTCAAAAATGTTTAGCAGCAAATCCTTTCTGGAACTACTGAATAACAAAAAGAATTGCCAGGAAAACGTGAGGCTCTCTAACTACATTTTGGCCATGCCTCTGACTCCATCCACCTGTCACAAATCTCCAAATTCAGCACTTCAGAAAGCAGAGAAAAGGGCGAGAATGAGTCTCCCTAACTTTGCCATTTCCCTCACACCACTTGGGGATAAAACTTGGGCGTCTCTCAGCCTCGACTGGCCACTCCACTTCCTGGAGCTCCAGAAGCTCCCTCAGCACCTGGATAACTGCGACACTCACCCGTGAGCGCAGGACCCTCCTGGCGTCTTAAGTCCCAGCTCTCAGTCCCGCTGGCCGCAGGAACACAATGACATCCCTCGCCCAGGAAGGCGGTTGCAGGGAACCAGAATCGGACCCAACAGTTGCAGTGAACCTGACTCAGGGTTGAGCGCATCAGAGCTAAACCCAAGACAAAGGCTGCCCTGTGTCTTCCGTAGTGAGCGCTCTCCTTTGGTAATCTGTCCCTGTCCCCTTCAAGCCCACACTGGGAGCGCGTGAGCCTGTGAAGTGGCTGTCATCGATTCCGCGCTTTCCGAGGGGTGCGGCTGGGTGACTAGTACCACGCCGGAGTAAACAGCGCGCAGCGCACTGGGGATCCGCCAGAAACGGCGCGCGCGCAGAACGGGCGCCGGGGGGCCAATAGTAGCAACTACCCCAGGCAGCGGGCTGGAGCCGCCTCCACTCACCAGAGAGGCGCCTATCGGGCTAGCCCGCCGCCAGCAGGTTGGGTGGCAGCATCCGCCGCGAACCCCCAGCCACGCTCCCCAGTGGACCCACCAGGCAAAAGCACCTGCTGCCTGCCCTCCAGGGCTGATGCTGTGCCAAGCCCCGCTCGGGGTCAGGGACAAGCCGCCCGGGACTACCAACCGGAGAGAGGGGACTCCCAGTAAGGCTGATTGAATGAATGATGTTTTCAGTCACTTACCGGCGGAGGGTGAAGTGGCTCAGGCGGCCGCCAGGCTGCGCGCGGCCGGCACCCCGGGGCGCGGGCATTCTCCCATCCTTTGTCAGATGCGGGTGGAGCGCTCCTCCCCAGCTAGCGGACGAGCAGCCCGGTGGCAGGCAGCCCGGCTCTGGCTCCGCTCCCCAGTGCTCTCCCCTCCTCTGCTCCCCCTCCCCTTCTCCGTCCCCCTCTCTGAGCCGGCATTCACTGGGCTCCCATGATGTCATCCGGTGGAAATCTGCCATGCTCAAAGACTGGAATAATCCAGCGCTCACGCGGGGAACGCAGAGCAGGCGGAGGCGGCAGCAGAGCCTCTAGGAGTTCCCAGAACTAGCATCTCCAGGTTAACTGGAGTCAAGGACAGGACAGAGGGGTAGTCTGCGGAAAGGTGGCTGCTCCGAGGGTGTATGTGGGCTGGGTGGGCGCGGTGGGGATGGGGCCTGGGATGAAGAGCCTCTTCTTTGCCTTAAAGATTCCTAAATCAGTAGTTAGACTGATGGCAGATGCCAAGGGTAAGGAGAAAGTTTTTTCTGGCTGCTTAGTAGTTCAGGTGTCCCATCTCGGTGATGGACACCTACACTGCAGCCAGGATAATAATTAGAACCCCTGGAAACCTCGGAGCCCTAGTCACAATGAGAAAGTTTAGGATGTCTGACCAATGACAGCTTCAATGATGAGCAGCTAAAGTGAGGGAGAAAGATGTATACCGTTTACAGGCGGGACATACTGTTCTGAGGCGAAACATTAACGAAGGGACCTCGACAATCTATGACATGAACACCGAAAAGACCGCTGGTCTGAGGCAAGAAGGCACCAGCAGGAATTCACTCCTAGCCTTAGTACTGACTTCCTGTCCTCCTACCATATACGAAGGGACACTCGAGGAGGGACTCCCTTGTGGCCTCACCCAAAGACTGTCATCAATGATGAAACTATTTAAATCACAAGGTTTATTGAAACTCATAAAAGGTGCAAGCCAAATCTTTTGCTCAAGATTCTATATAATATCAATAGAAGTTTTATTAGAGGAATAGACAAACAGCCTGAGTATTTTTGAAGATTATGCTGTTTTCATGGAAACAGGCAGATACACCAGATCTGAGATCCAGCCCTACAGCAATCTAGAGCAGTTTCATGTCAAAAACTCTCCTGCTCAGGGACCAGATTTCAACAGCTCATGGTTTGTGCTCTAATCAGTTCAAGCTTCAAGGAGGCTCTTGAGTTCCCAGGAATACCTACCACCTGTCATTCCTGGAAGAGACTAAGCTTGCAGAGAAAAGTACCCACAGCCAGGGCTGATTAGGCAGTCTTCAGTGAGAGTGCTAGGTGGAAACCTGCAGCCTCTGCCACTGCATTCATCACCATTATTCTTTAGAAGTGTGAAGACTAAGAATAACATTTATTACAAGTGTTGATACAGTTAGAAACTCCTTAATCTTTGTAAATACAAAGAGAAGTACTCAGTATAATAATAACAACGACAACAATTTAAAGGCTACTCACTATCAGACAGGCTTCTTATTGCATTGTGAAATTGTGAAATCCAATGGGACTTTTCTGAGGAAAAATAATAAGTATGAAAAAGCAGCATCAGAAATTATTTTTGAAAATAAACTATCAGTGTAATGGATAAAGAAAATATGGCACATATACACAATGGAGTAATATTCAGCCATAAAAGAGAATAAGATGCTGTCATTTGCAACGTCATGAAGGGACTGGAGGGCATTACCTTATGCGAAATAAGCTGAGCACAAAAAAAGACAAACTTTACATGTTCTCACTCATTTGTGGGAGCTAAACATTAAAACACCTGAATTCACAGAGAGAGCGATTCAAGTGATGGTTACCAGAGGCTGGGAAGAGTAGTGGAGGGTGGGACAGGGAACTGACATAGTTAATAGGTACAAAAATAAAGATAGAATGAATAAGATCTAGTATTTGATAGCACAACAGTGACTACAGTCAACAACAATTTATTGTACATTTAAAAATAACTGAAAGAGTATAATTGAAATGCTTATAACACAAATGATAAATTCTTGAGGCAATGATACCCCATTTTCCCTGATGTGAATATTACATACGGTATGCCTGTATCAAAATATTTCATGTACCCCATAAATATATATACCTACTATGTACCTACAAAAATTAAAAACTAATAAAATAGAGTATAGAAAAATTGTGATGCATATACTTGGAAATAATGTGTGAAATCTGTGAGTGTTCACTTTTATTTATTTTCAAATTAAAATATTTTAGGTATCACTAGTATTTATATCATTATATAATAGGCAAAAAATAACATCAAATGATTGAACAAATTTTTGAAACAAATATTTTTAAATACCAAAATAATAAAGATTTTTTAAAATCAGGCCAAATGGGAAGTAAACTAGGAGAAAAGGTAACAATTTGGAAATGTAAGTAATGGCAGTCTTTGAGAATAGGAAAACAATCTAATGGCTTGAAAAAAGTAATTAGTACTGCTAATGATACTGTTCTAAGTGCATCAGAAGGTGAAGTTGTAAACCTTCCCTCCGAGATTAGTTCTTTGATGGCCCGTCTATCTTCTTTGCCTCTGTTTATCTTCCTGTTCTTCAGCATTCTCTGGACTAATTCATAAGAATGGAGACAAGAAGAAGGTCATAGTTAGCAGATAGGTGGAATTTATAATAGTAGCCATAAAGATCAGAAAATGCATCCTTCAGCTTTGTTTTCTTTTTCATCACTGCTCTAAGGAATTAAAGCAAAACCTAAATCTCTTACTTTAAAGAAAAAATACAGTCATACATGATCATGTATTTGGTTCTATAAAAATGTCTTCAGTGTGTGATTTGGGACTTTTTTGGGAATTAAAAATACTGTGCTGTGGCAATCACTCAGGACCTTGATCTTACTTAGCAAAGTGGATTTACTATATCTCTACAGTAACTTCTTTCCTAATGTATCCCAAGCTACTAATACCTTTGCCTGTGCCAGTGACATTTTCCACTACTACTGCATGCTTTTTTATTTGTAATTCTTAAAATGTGGTGTTTGAATATTTTCAAATATTTTTATCCAAATGGATAGCTATAAATAACTAAAATAAAACATCTAATTTTTTTTGTTTTGTTTTGTTTTGTTTTGTTTTGTTTTGTTTTGTTTTGTTTTGAGACGGAGTCTCGCTCTGTGGCCCAGGCTGGAGTGCAGTGGCTGATCTCAGCTCACTGCAAGCTCTGCCTCCCAGGTTCACGCCATTCTCCTGCCTCAGCCTCCCGAGTAGCTGGGACTACAGGCGCCTGCCACCTTGCCCGCCTAGTTTTTTGTATTTTTTATTAGAGAGGGGGTTTCACTGTGTTAGCCAGGATGGTCTAGATCTCTTGACCTCGTGATCCGCCCGTCTCGGCCTCCCAAAGTGCTGGGATTACAGGCTTGAGCCACCGCGCCCGGCAAAACATCTAATTGTTATATGAAAATGTAAAAGTATCATAAATCTGAGCCAAGAAAAGTCTGAAATCATATTTTACAAACCTAACTTACATTTGAATCATATTTAAATGGGGAATATATTAAACCTTGGAATTGAAGACTTAGAGTAGATATATTATGTCTGCCTCAATTATTGATGCTCTACTGTACCATTTTCATACTGATACATGAGTCTCTTCACAAAAGCAGCAAGCACTTTGGTGGGAAAAAATGGACGTATTTTAATATTTTTTCTTTGCGAATTCCACAGAATATAAACTTTTTATACTCTGGTTTCATTTAAATTGATAGATTCATTTATAGCTAGTGACTTTTATTTTTATTCTTATTATTTATTTATTTATTTATTTATTTATTTATTTATTGTGTCAGAGTCTTGCTCTGTCACTCAGGATGGAGTGTAGTGGCATGATCTCAACCCACTGTAACCTCTGCCTCCTGGGTTCAAGCGATTCTCCTGCCTCAGCATCCTGAGTAGCTGGGATCACAGGCGTGCGCCATCACACCCAGCTAATTTTTTTTGTATTTTTAGTAGAGACAGAGTTTCTCCATGTCGGCCAGACTGGTTTCAAACTCCGGAGCTCAGGTGATCGGCCCACCTTGGCCTCCCAGAGTGCTGGGATTACAGGCCTGAGCCACCACGCCCGACCTTGACTTTTAAAAACAAGTTATCCTACACACAAATTTGTTAATTGTTGATACATAATACACAGAAATAATATTAATAAGCCCGTATCATGTGCCAAATACTGTGCTAAGTTATTATATGTTACTCCATCTGCTCTTCAAATCACCCCATGATATAAGTGTATTAACGTCTCTTGAAGATGAGGAAACAGAGACCTACAGAGGTTACAAAAATTGTCCAGGCAACTAAACTAGTAACAAATCAAATTTAAAATTTGATTCTATCAGCCTAAATATATAAAGTCTGTCCTCATAACAGAATACTTGCAACTTTTAGGCATTTTTTCACTGAAAAAAATGAAATATAAAAAAAGTGTTATATACATACATACCTTATATATAGATATATATACACACATATATATTCTATCTGATGAAGTAAATAATATGATTTTGTGAACTTTTCCATCAGTTAACAAATTCATCACTAATTTTATTTCCATTATCCCTGCTAATGAAATGCTTTCAAAGTTATTTATGAAGGAAAAGGATCTCAGACTACCAAATAAATTTTGGGTTTGGATTTATCCTTAAATAGTTTAAGAAATAAAGCAAGGTACAGTGATTTTTGAACTTGAAGACAGATCATTGCAAAATGAAATAAAAAAGAAAAAGAGCCATAAACCATTCATTTAAATAAAGATAAAGACTACCTCAGCAACTATTTTCTCTGTACAGTTAATCCATTAGTAGCCCTGGGAGAGAAAACTACATCACCCATCCAAATGAAGCCTTTTTTTCCTACTGTGAATATTAACAAGGAAAATAGATCACTTTACGTTTTGGACCTCAAAGGCCCAGTACGTTTTTTATCATAGAAAGCAGTATTACCTGAGCACAGGTATCTAACCAAAGCTTCTTTAAACAGAAAGGTTTAGTATAGACTTTTTCAAAGGCTTTTTAAAATTTTATCTTGTTTTATAATTGCTGATGTTTGGCAACTCTGTTAATAAGGGTTGTTTGAGAGAATGTGTGAAATGGTTAAAAGGTACACATAACAAATTATCATTTTTTCAAAGTGTGCTGCTAACTTGGCTTTTTGAATTACTCATTTGTGATATAAACCATTTAAACAAACAAGGGCTACCTTTGTAGTCATTAGACATGTTAGCAGGTACAAATTTATTTATTGCATACTTGTGATCTAAATATTAGTGTTATTTTGACTTTGCTTCCAGTACGTTCTTCTATCATTAAATATCTTTATTTGACAGGACAGGGGACCCATCCCGTGGCTTTAGTTAATTTTCTAGCTGCTTTGTCAGTTATGTTGGTCATTGGCATGAACATGACATGGAAGAGGTTCTTATATTAATTGCTTTTGTTTAAACGGAGAGGAAAGGGCGGGGGGCGCCCAAGATGGCCGAATAGGAACAGCTCAAGCCTCCAGCTCCCAGTATGAGTGACACAGAAGATGGGTGATTTCTGCATTTTCAACTGAGGTACCGGGTTCATCTCACTGGGGTGTGTCAGACAGTTGGTGCTGGTCAGTGGGTGAAGCCCAACCAGCAAGAGCTGAAGCAGGGCGAGGCATCACCTTACCTGGGAAGTGCAAAGGGAAAGGCAATTGCTTTTCCTAGCCAAGGGAAACTGAGACACACAACACCTGGAAAATCGAGTAACTCCCACCCTAATACTGCGCTTTACCAAGGGTCTTAGCAAACAGCACACCAGGAGATTATATCCTACACCTGGCCTGGAGGGTCCCACACCCACGGAGCCTCCCTCATTGCTAGCACAGCAGTCTGAGATCTAACTGCAAGGCAGCAGTGAGGTGCGGGAAGGGCGCCCGCCATTGCTGAGGCTTAAGTAGGTAAACAAAGCCACTGGGAAGCTCGAATGGGGTGGAGCCCACGGCAGCTCAAGGAGGCTTGCCTGCCTCCGTAGACTGCACCTCTGGGGACAGGGCATAGCTAAACAAAAAGCAGCAGAACCCTCTGCAGATGTAACTGTCCCTATCTGACAGCTTTGAAGAGAGCAGTGGTTCTTCCAGCATGGAGGTTGAGATCTGAGAATGGACAGACTGCCTGCTCAAGTGAGTCCCTGACCCCTGAGTAGCCTAACTGGGAGACATCCCCCACTAGGGGCAGACTGACACCTCACACCTCACAAGGCTGGGTACACCTCTGAGACAAAGCTTCCAGAGCAAGAAACAGACAGCAACACTCGCTGTTCAGCAATATTCTATCTTCTGCAGCCTCCGCTGCTGATACCCAGGCAAACAGGGTCTGCAGTGGACCTCAAGCAAACTCCAACAGACCTGCAGCTGAGGGTCCTGACTGTTAGGAGGAAAACTAACAAACAGAAAGGGCACCCACACCAAAACCCCATCAGTACGTCACCATCATCAAAGAACAAGGGAGATAAAAACCACAAAGATGGGGAAAAAGCAGTGCAGAAAAGCTGGAAATTCAAAAAATTAGAGAGCATCTCTCCCTAAAAAAGGAACACAGCTCATCGCCAGCAATGGAACAAAGCTGGACAGAGAATGACTTCTACGAGTTGAGAGAAGAAGGCTTCAGTCGATCAAACTTCTCAGAGCTAAAGGAGGAACTATGTAACCAGCGCAAAGAAACTAAAAACCTTGAAAAAAGAATGGATGAATGGATAACTCGAATAATCAATGCAGAGAAGACCATAAAAGAACTGATAGAGATGAAAACCATGACACGAGAACTATGTGACAAATGCACAAGCTTCAGTAATCGACTTGATCAACTGGAAGAAAGAGTATCAGTGATAGAAGATCAAATGAATGAAATGAAGCGAGAAGAGAAGTCTAGAGAAAAAAGAGTAAAAAGAAATGAATAAAGCCTCCAAGAAATATGGGATTATGTGAAAAGACCAAATCTACGTCTGATTGGTGTGCCTGAAAGTGACGGGGAAAATCGAACCAAGTTGGAAAACACTCCGCAGGATATCATCCAGGAGAACTTCCCCAACCTAGTAAGGCAGGCCAACATTCAAACTCAGGATATACAGAGAACGCCACAAAGATACTCCTCGAGAAGAGCAACTCCAAGACACATAATTGCCAGATTCACCAAAGTTGAAATGAAGGAAAAAATTTTAAGGGCAGCCAGAGAGAAAGGTCGAGTTACACACAAAGGGAAGCCCATCAGACTAACAGTGGATCTCTCTGCAGAAACCCTACAAGCCAGAAGAGAGTGGGGGCCAATATTCAACATTCTGAAAGAAAAGAATTTTCAACCCAGAATTTCATATCCAGCCAAACTAAGTTTCATCAATGAAGGAGAAATAAAATCCTTTACAGAAAAGCAACTGCTTAGAGGTTTTGTCACTACCAGGCCTGCCCTACAAGAGACCCTGAAGGAAGCACTAAACATGGAAAGGAAAAACTGGTACCAGCCATTGCAAAAATATGCCAAAATGTAAAGACCATCGATGCTAGGAAGAAACTGCATCAACTAATGAGCAAAATAACCAACTAATATCATAAAGACAGGATCAAGTTCACACATAACAATATTAACCTTAAATGTAAATGGACTAAATGGTCCAATTAAAAGACACAGACTGGCAAATTAGATCAAGACTCAAGACCCATTAGTTTACTGTATTCAGGAGACCCACCTCACATGCAGAGACACACATAAGCTCAAAATAAAGGGATGGAGGAAGATATACCAAGCAAATGGAAAACAAAAAAAAGCAGGGGTTGCAATCCTAGTCTCTAATAAAACACACTTTAAACCATCAAAGATCCAAAGAGACAAAGAAGGCCATTACATAATGGTAAAGGGATCAATTCATCAGGAAGAGCTAACTATCCTAAATATATATGCACCCAATACAGGAGCACCCAGATTCATAAAGCAAGTCCTTAGAGACTTACAAAGAGACTTAGACTCCCATACAATAATAATGGGAGACTTCAACACCCCACTGTCAACATTAGACAGATCAACAAGACAGAAAGTTAACAAGGATATCCAGGAATTGAACTCAACTCTGCACCAAGCAGACCTAATAGACATCTATAGAACTCTCCACCCCAAATCAACAGAATACACATTCTTATCTGCACCTCATCGCACTTATTCCAAAATTGACCACATAGTTGGAAGTAAAGCACTCCTCAGCAAATGTAAAAGAACAGAAATTATAACAAAATGGCTCTCAGACCACAGTGCAATCAAACTAGAACTCAGGACTAAGAAACTCAATCAAAACCACTCAACTACATGGAAACTGAACAACCTGCTCCTGAATGACTACTGGGTACATAACGAAATGAAGGCAGATATAAAGACGTTCTTTGAAACGAGTGAGAACAAAGATACAACATACCAGAATCTCTGGGACACATTTAAAGCAGGGTGTAGAGGGAAATTTATAGCACTAAATGCCCACAAGAGAAAGCAGGAAAGACCTAAAATTGACACCTTTACATCACAATTAAAAGAACAAGAGAAGCAAGAGCAAACACATTCAAAAGCTAGCAGAAGGCAAGAAATAACTAAGATCAGAGCAGAAATGAAGGAGATAGAGACACAAAAAACCCTCCAAAAAATCAATGAATCCAGGAGTTGGTTTTTTGAAAAGATTAACAAAATTGATAGGCTGCTAGCAAGACTAATAAAGAAGAAAAGAGAGAAGAATCAAATAGATGCAATAAAAAATGATAAAGAGGATATCAGCACTGACCCCACAGAAATACAAACTACCATCGGAGAATACTATAAAAACCTCTACACAAATAAACTAGAAAACCTAGAAGAAATGGATAATTTCCTGGACACTTACACTCTCCCAAGACTAAACCAGGAAGAAGTTGAATCCCTGAATAGACCAATAGCAGGCTCTGAAATTGAGGCAATAATTAATAGCCTACCCACCAAAAAAGTCCAGGACCAGATGGATTCACAGCCGAATTCTACTGTACAAGGAGAAGCTGGTACCATTCCTTCTGAAACTATTCCAATCGACAGAAAGAGGGAATCCTCCCTAACTCATTTTATGAGGCCAACATCATCTTGATACCATAGCCTGGCAGAGACACAATAAAAAAAGAGAATTTAGACCAATATCCCTGATGAACACTGATGCAAAAATCCTCAATAAAATACTGGCAAACGGAATCCAGCAGAACATCAAAAACTTTATCCACCATGATCAAGTGGGCTTCATCCCTGGGATTCAAGGCTGGTTCAACATATGCAAATCAATAAATGTAATCCAGCATATATACAGAAGCAAAGACAAAAACCACATGATTATCTCAATAGATGCAGAAAAGGCCTTCGACAAAATTCACCAGCCCTTCATGCTAAGAACTCTCAATAAACTAGGTATTGATGGAACGTATCTCAAAATAATAAGAGCTATTTATGACAAACCCAGAGCCAATATCAAACTGAATGGGCAAAAACTGGAAGCATTCCCTTTGAAAACTGGCACAAGACAGGGATGCCCTCTCTCACCACTCCTATTCAACATAGTGTTGGAAGTTCTGGCTAGGGCAATCAGGCAAGAGAAAGAAATCAAGCGTATTCAGTTAGGAAAAGAAGAAGTCAAATTGTCCCTGTTTGCAGATGACATGATTGTATATTGAGAAAACCCCATCGTCTCAGCCCAAAAATCTCCTTAAGCTGATAAGCAACTTCAACAAAGTCTCAGGATACAAAATCAAAGTGCAAAAATCACAAGCATTCTTATATACCCATAACAGACAAACAGAGAGCCAAATCATGAATGAACTCCCATTCACAATAGCTTCAAAGAGAATAAAATACCTAGGAATCCAACCTACAAGGGATGTAAAGGACCTCTTCAAGGAGAACTACAAACCACTGCTCAGTGAAATAAAAGAGGACACAAACAAATGGAAGAACATACCATGCTTATGGATAGGAAGACTCAATATTGTGAAAATTGCCATACTGCCCAAGGTAATTTATAGATTCGATGCCATCCACATCAAGTTACCAATGACTTTCTTGACAGAATTGGAAAAAACTGCTTTAAAGTTCATGTGGAACCAAAAAAGAGCCCACATTACCTAGACAATCCTAAGCAAAAAGAACAAAGCTGGAGGCATCACGCTACCTGACTTCAAACTATACTACAAGGCTACAGTAACCAAAACAGCATGGTATTGGTACCAAAACAGAGATACAGACCAATGGAACAGAACGGAGTCCTCAGAAATAATACCACACATCTACAGCCATCTGATCTTTGACAAACCTGAGAAAAACAAGAAATGGGGAAAGGATTCCCTATTTAATAAATGGTGCTGGGAAAATTGGCTAGCCATAAGTAGAAAGCTGAAACTGGATCCTTTCCTTACTCCTTATACGAAAATTGATTCAAAATTGATTAGAGACTTAAATGTTAGACCTAAAACCATAAAAACCCTAGAAGAAAACCTAGGTAATACCATTCAGGACATAGGCATGGGCAAGGACTTCATGTCTAAAACACCAAAAGCAACGGCAACGAAAGCCAAAATTGACAAATGGGATCTAATTAAACTAAAGAGCTTCTGCACAGCAAAAGAAACTACCATCAGAGTGAACAGGCAACCTACAGAATGGGAGAAAGTTTTTGCAATCTACTCATCTGACAGAGGGCTAATATCCAGAACCTACAAAGAACTCAAACAAATTTACAAGAAAAAAACAAACAACCCCATCAAAAAGTGGGCAAAGGATATGAACAGACATTTCTCAAAAGAAGACATTCATACAGCCAACAGACACGTGAAAAATGGCTCATCGTCACTCACTATCAGAGAAATGCAAATCAAAACCACAATGAGATACCATCTCACACCAGTTAGAATGACAATCATTAAAAAATCAGTAAACAACAGGTGCTAGAGAGGATGTGGAGAAATAGGAACTCTTTTACACTGTTGGTGGGACTGTAAACTAGTTCGACCATTGTGGAAAACAGTGTGGCGATTCCTCAGGGATCTACAACTAGAAATACCATTTGACCCAGTCATCCCATTACTGGGTATATACCCAAAGGATTGTAAATCATGCTGCTATACTGACATATGCACACATATGTTTATTGCAGCACTATTCACAACAGCAAAGACTTGGAATCAACCCAAATGTCCATCCGTGACAGACTGGATTAAGAAAATGTGGCACATATACACCATGGAATACTATGCAGCCATAAAAAAGGATGAGTTCGTGTCCTTTGTAGGGACATGGATGCAGCTGGAAACCATCATTCTCAGCAAACTATCGCAAGAACAGAAAATGAAACACCGCATGTTCTCACTCATAGGTGGGAATTGAACAATGAGATCATTTGGAGACAGGAAGGGGAACATCACACATCGGCGCCTATTGTGGGGAGAGGGGAGGGGGGTGGGATAGCATTAGGAGATATACCTAATGCAAATGACGAGTTGATGGG
This sequence comes from Piliocolobus tephrosceles, assembly GCF_002776525.5. Classification (NCBI taxonomy): domain Eukaryota; kingdom Metazoa; phylum Chordata; class Mammalia; order Primates; family Cercopithecidae; genus Piliocolobus; species Piliocolobus tephrosceles. The sequence goes on along the minus strand of NC_045436.1, from coordinate 25,230,819 downwards.
TGCAGCACACAAACATGGCACATGTATACATATGTAACAAACCTGCACGTTGTGCACATGTACCCTAGTACTTAAAGTATAATAAAAATTTTAAAATAAAAAAATAAAAATAAAGGTAGAGGAATGAACCAGGAAATTTTTTTTTAGAAGGAGGAACTTATTGCAGGATGGACATACTGCTTGTGGAAAGCAAAGGAATCTCATTGTATATAGACACATTCCTTCACAGCCTAATGCTATGAAGGAACATGTATATACACAATTTTCTCCTAAAATAAAAGTATTTGAAAAGTAAAGATACGGATTTATCCTCTTAGACTGAGATTTTTCTTAACAAAATGCTCATATTATTCAGCTGTAACAGTAGTATTAGTGATCTGCTTTCATTATTTCCACCCTGAACCTGTGGCCTTATATATTTCCTCAAATTGCTTCAGTTACCTTGGTTGACCCCATTTATAGGCATAGAATTAAAGATAACACAGAACCAACTACTCCCAACAGAAAGATAATTTTCTGATTTTTTTAGTTATAGTTCTTAATCTTTATAGCAGATGTTTTTCTCACAACTGTATCTTCTTAACTATCATGGGGGAAAACCCTGACAAATATATTTTCCAAGGACATTCCTTGGAAAGGAAGACTCTAATAGACATTCCTTATTTTCCAAGTCAACTTTAATTTCTGAAGTGTCCTGAGAGTCGAATGGAAGAGCTCAGAGTACTATAACCTTGCTTCTGACTCTAGTTCTCTTAATGATGTCTTTTATGACTTAAGTAATTCATTTCACTTAGCCACCTTACCTTCTTCATTTGGAAAAGGAAATTAATGATATCTGCCTTATATATCTCTCACTTCGGAGAGTTTTATGAGTAAAGAAAGTAGAGTGGAAGTGTGATACAAAGGGAGTGTAATAGTTCTACAGATCTAAAGGCAGTCTCCTGAGCTACATCCTGTTCAGTTGTACAGGACACTCAATTATGTATAGCTGATTGTGGTGGCTAGAACAAGAAGGGAGGAGAAAGAAGAGGAGGAGTGGGGGGAAAAAAAGATCTATTCTGTTGAGGGTCTTTTTTATTTTTTATTCCTTTAGACATAAAAATGGAACACTGGAAAGTACGGCCTCTGAAAAGTTTTGAAGCCCAGCTTACCATTTACTATAACTTAATTAATATATTTTAACGTCTCTGAACCTCACTTACTCCTCTATAATACAGTTAAAGTTATTTTTTCCTTAGTTTATTTTAATGTTTTGAAAATCAAGATATGTGTTCATCCACAGTGTACTTTTAAGGTAGTACTACTTTTCATCTCTGCCAAAGTTATTTTATTACTTGTAACAAGGAGTAATAATGTAGACTTAAGGAAATATGATGCTATCTCAAAGAAGGAAGGAGAAATTAATATGTTTTGTTAATAATATAACCAAGACACTTTAAATGGTTCCTGGAAAATATTGGTTGAATAAATGAATGTATAATTGGATCATTGTGATGATTGAGTAAAATAATGGAATATAGACAACATCTAGTGCGATGGTCTAAATATGTATGTCCCTGCAAAATTTGTATGCTGAAACCTAATCATAAAACATATGGTATTAGGAGTTAGGGCCTTTGGCGGTGATTAGATCATGAGAGCAGAGCCTTCATGAATGTGATTAGTGTCCTTTTAAAAGAAGCCCTGAGAGAGCTTCCTCGCCCCTTCCACCACATGAGAACACAGCAAGAAGTTTCAATCTATGAACCAAGAAGTGGGCCTTCACCAGACTCTAAATTTGCCAGCATCTTGATTTTACACTTTCCAAGCTTCAAAACCGTGAGAAATGGGTTAACATTGTTTATAAGCCACTTACTTTATAGTATTTTGTCAGAGTAGCCTGAATAGACTAAGACACCTAAGATAATACCTATCAATTGACAGCTGATCAATAACTAACATAACTTGAAATCCTGGATTCAGGGCCAAATTGCATTCCAAAGGTTTTCATTCATTGGTTTTTTAAAAAGGGGAATATAAGGTAGGTACTGCATTTTGTGTAGTATCCCACTGTTGTTTGGGGCAGCACCATAAAATCAAACATAGTGATACATCTGCAGTGAAATATATAAAGATTCATGCTGAGTGTGATAAAATGAGGTATGATTTCATGTCAGTTTTCTGCCAAATGTGTTGTGAATTTTTTTTTATGTTTTAGATATTTCTAGACATTAGAATAAGAACATTTGTTGAACATCTACCATATGTCAGGCACTGTTCTAAGCACTTTATATGTATTAATTTAAGCCTCATGCAATGTTCTAAGGTAGGTAATCTTATTTCCATTTCATATTATAGGAGAGAAAACATGCTCAGAAAGGTTAAACAACTTGCTTTATTTGAGTTACAAAGTAAAGGAAAATGAGTCTGGAAATATTTGTGTTAAACATTATAAAACTAAAAATAAACTTAAAATTAGGAAGAACATAAAAATAGATATTTATGACAGAAAGAAAGGAATTTCTAAATTACAATGAAATAAATTACAGATAAAATAGTAATATATTTTATTAAATATCATATAAAATTTCAGAACACCAAAAATATTACATATAAATTTAAAGTTTAATAAACTAGAATAAATTTTTGCAACAGATATATTTGGTATATTCAATATATATGCAAATCAATAAAGTACTAAGACCTCAGTAGATTTCTTAAAAAGATACAAAGAAATCACACAGAAAAGAACTACTGGCAGAAAAGAACTAACACTGAAGTTTAAAATTCAAGTTTAGCCTGTAATCCCAGCACTTTGGGAGGCCGAGACGGGCGGATCACGAGGTCAGGAGATCGAGACCATCCTGGCTAACACGGTGAAACCCCGTCTCTACTAAAAAATACAAAAAACTAGCCGGGCGTGGTGACAGGCGCCTGCAGTCCCAGCTACTCTGGAGGCTGAGGCAGGAGAATGGCATGAACCCGGGAGGCAGAGCTTGCAGTGAGCTGAGATCCAGCCACTGCACTCCAGCCTGGGCGACAGAGCGAGACTCCGTCTCAAAAAAAAAAAAAAAAAAAAAAATTCAAATTTCAAAAATCTGAGATACAATTTGTCAAGTATCAAGTAAAGATTTTTATAACTTATAATACTTTCTTCAGGCAAAGGAAGAGTTGTATATATTGTAGATATAAACATATGTTCATTCAAGCTTTCTGGAAAACATTGGTAGCACATGCCAAATGCTTTAAGGCTTCCTATAGCCTTTGAGGTAGTGATTAAATTTCTTTGGATTCTACCATAGGGAAATAACCAGAGATACAGGGGAAATATGTTTATCCACAAAAACGTTCAGTAGAGAGTAATTCATAATATTATTTGTAAAAGGAAACCAGTGCTTTTAAGGACATGTATATAAAACAACTTCAAATAAATGAAGTAGGAAAAATTGTTTGAACTGACCAATACACCACTTTTCAATACACTACTGAGCCTAACAGAATACGTGATGTTGTAAATTCATAGCTTAGTTTCCCAATGTCACATGAACAAGCCCTCTAGAGTTGTCGCCAGGGAACCTGAGACCCTGAAGTCATATATATAGGTAGGAGAGTTTCTCTACGGCTGTCTTCATCCAGGTAAGAGGGTGATTTTCACTGCAAAGATATTTTTTCCACAGTGAGTGATGACAACTTGTGAAATTGTTATGCTCCACTGTGGACCCATATGCTCTCGCTTTCTCTGAATCAGTTGTTAATACTGTAACTTTAGGGCAATATTAATTTTTAAGCCTCTGGGAACCAGATTAACCCAACTAGAGTCAAATAAAATAGTCATTTTAGCCACTAAAGGTGAACCTCATGCAACTTATTGACTTCTTTTCTCTCAACTCCAGCTCTAGCTCTTCTTCCTCCCTGTTCTCTGTTTTGTAATCATTTTCTTGGTAAGTATTTCCAGCATTCAATCAGATTTCCAAACAAGGAATCTAAATATTACTGGAAGATATTTCCTCTCACTTGCACCCCATTTGAATAATCAATATTTCATATACTTCTACTATACCACATACAACTATTTCTAATTATTTTATTTTGATTAATTAAATATTAGGTTTTAAAAAAAATGAGAGGCATCATTTTGGTGGTGACATTGTCACCAAGACCTTTGCATAAAAATATCTTGAGTTGTTCCCTTGTCCATATTCATTGCTACTGTACTCATTTAGACCCTTTTCACCTTGTGCTGGCCTATTATCTTTAGCCACCTTAAATTTCACTCCAGCCTGGGTGACAGAGAGAGACTCTGTCTCAAAAAAAAAAAAAAAAAAATTTACCCTATACCCTTCTTTCTCTTTCTCTATGCCCTAAAGAACCATCCTCTTTGGAGTTTTCCTTGACCTTTGACTTCTGGTTGGGTTCTGTTCGGAGACACCAGAAGGATTTAGAGGGTAAGAAGAAGGAGAGCTGGGTTTGTATTTCCTCAATTTCCTCCATGCTTCAGTGTGGTTCTAAAAGATGCTACTGTGCTTCATGATGATAGATTCTCCCATGTTTCCAGCCATCAGCCAGGCTTTCTTGGGACCTTAAGGTTAGTAAGGCTTAAAGGTAACCGTGGCTTCCCACTCTTGATAGTTCTAATCTGTTTTTTTGTTGTTGTTGTTGCTGTTGTTTTTTGTTTTGTTTTGTTTTGTTTTTTTAACCCTACTCACATATAAGTATTTTCTTTACTAAAATGTACATCATTAAAAAGTCAGGAAACAACAGGTGCTGGAGAGGATATGGAGAAATAGGAACACTTTTACACTATTGGTGGGATTGTAAACTAGTTCAATGATTGTGGAAGACAGTGTGACGATTCCTCAAGGATCTAGAACTAGAAATACCATTTGACCCAGCCATCCCATTACTGGGCACATACCCAAAGGATTATAAATCATGCTGCTATACCAACACATGCACATGTATGTTTATTGTGGCACTATTCACAATAGCAAAGACTTGGAACCAACCCAAATGTCCATCAATGATAGTCTGGATTAAGAAAATGTGGCACATATACACCATGGAATACTATGCAGCCATAAAAAAGGATGAGTTCATGTTCTTTATAGGGACATGGATGAAGTTGGAAACCATCATTCTGAGCAAACTGTCACAAGGACAGACAACCAATGCATGTTCTCACTCATAGGTGGGAATTGAACAATGAGAACACTTGGACACAGGATGGGGAACATCACACACCAGGGATAGCATTAGGAGATATACCTAATGTACATGACAAATTAATGGGTGCAGCACACCAACATGGCACATGTATACATGTGTAACAAACCTGCATGTTGTATACATGTATCCTAGAACTTAAAGTATAACAGAAAAATTAAAACAAAAAAAAGAAATCCGAGTATATTGTGCTATCTCTTTCCTATTAAGATTCAGAGTGGTACACACTCTTTTTCCCTATCACTGAAATGATCTCTATTGATTTCATGCCTATAGTCTTACCCTCACCACATGTTCTGTACAAAACCTCCTTCAGCCATTGACAGAGCATCCTTTCTCAAATGCAAACCTGATAGTGCCATTCTATCCTAAGCACACCCCTCAGTGTTCCCCATTGTCATTGGCAGTAGTTTCCAACCAGAGAGTTGTTGCTAAAAATCCTTATCATCCAAGGTGGTAAGGATTTTTTATTTTCCATGAAATAATCAAAGTCTCATATTTGCATATACTACTATTTTTAAGAACTATGCTACTGTGACTAATTAAATACCTGCTCATTTAAAACATGACATGCTTCATACTAACTTTATCATTACATGTTTCTGCAGGTAATCAAATACTCCATTGTATATATCAAAATAATCTTTATATTCAAAAGATAAAATCTAGATTTTAATTTTCCAGTTTATTCTTCTATTACTCACCCACATGCACTTACATTTTATTTAAGTGCCACACTGCATCTTCACTTTCATTAATCTTTTTCCTATTTCTGAAAGGTACTCATCCATACTCAATAACCCTTTCATGGCAAATTCTTCTCGTATTTTTAATAGATATATTATATTGAATGTCAATAGACTAGATTTTTATTTAACTATTTTATGTGCATTATCTCATTTAATACTCATTATAATAACTGAGGTGAAGTTTAGGAAGTTTGTACAGGTTTACAAATGATAAAGTGTAAAATTAAGACTTGAAATCAGACCTGATTTCATATCTACACCTTAAAATGTAAGACATATTTTCCAATAAGATGCTAATCCAGAAGATAAAAAGATTACATGCTCTGAAAACTCTCTTACATGGCCATGCCATTTTAATGCCCATGCCACTTTGGACATATTTCCTCATACTATCTGCCATTATGTGTTTGCTTATCTTTCCCACTATGCTATGAGATCTTTAAAGATGAAAACTTTTTCTTGCATTCATTCTGTCTGTTGTTTTACTTTGCTTCCAGAACTTAACAGCGTATCTATCTGGGTATCAAATATACAATAATGTATCAATAATATTAATGTTTTATAAAGGAATTATGCTACTTTTAATATTAAAATGAAGCAATGTCTATTAGAAATTATTGCACTGCAACATTTCTAAAGTGCCCATTTAGTTTATATCCTTGATCCGATACCAAATAGATATGTACATAGCGTGGCATCTGACTATCTCATTGTGACAATTGTGTACTTTATTCTGGTTTCTTTATCATCTAAGTTACCCAATAATGATTAATTGACCATATGTGTCAAGAAACACCAATTATTCTGTTAATTTTAATTGACTTGTTACTTATATGAATGCTGATAGTAGTTACTTTTTTGTCGCCAATATTATACATTGTAAATTATCTGCACAGGGAAAAACACTGTTTACTTTGATGTCTTCATTTGTAATGTTTGTTGTTTCTAATTTACTCAACTATATAGACCAAATTTAGAAGATACATATAGGAAACGGAAAAGCAGTCAAACCTTTATATTTCAACCATAAAATCAATACATAAGAAAAAAATAAATATTTAAACATTGTTGTTTAGCTTCAGAATATTTTGTGAAAGATAATAAAGTTTATGACAAATCTAATTGCAATCTAATTAATTCCATGAAAACATGCAATAATGATAATATTTATTAGGGCTTGTTAAATGCAAGGCATTGTCTGAGTGATTTACATGCATTAACTCACTTAATCCTCACAACAACTATGTGCAACAGACACTGTTATTTTCCTCCTTTTATCGGTACAAAAATTGAAGTGAAACAAAGAAAAGCAACTGGCAAAGGCTGTGCAACTACTGATGTCCCAAGTGGTATTTAGAACTCAGGTAGTCTAACCTCTAAGACTGCTTAATTACTATGCAATACTACCTTTATTAAACAAACTGCTAACTGAATTATTATTATGGAATACAAAAAAAAAAATTGCATTAGAAATCAGGGAGTCCCCTTGCCCATTTTCTTGCCCTGACTGGTTCTACTTCTACTATAGTAAAAATGAGCTCAATGAACCATCATAATTAATTGCCATTAAGCATAAAACCATATCAATAATTTTTCTTTACTGTAACCTTACAAGGTAACCTCTGCATATAATTTGATTTCCCATGTAGCAGGAGTATATTGTAGTAATTGAAAGCATACTTACTAGAGCCAGTTCACCTTAGTTTGAATTTTGGTTCCACCATTTTCTAGTTGTTTATTTCAATTTCCTCACCTAGAAAATTAGATCAATAAGAGTATTGATTTTATAGGGTTGATGTAATGATCACATTACTTCATATATATGAGGCACTTTCAACAGTGCCTGGCACAGACTCAGTTGCTAGTTATTACTATATTCTTACTAAAAGTAGATTATTTATATGTTTGGTGATAATTCATTAGGTAGTGTTGTGTAGAAATTAATAAGCCATTATTCCAATATGTAGATTAGTCTATTGTGTCCCTTATTCACAGGAATTCCCTTTAACAGGTTCTGAAGCCCATGTAAGGTTGAGACACATCATTAGACTTGCGTTGACTAATAGGTTTTCATTTGAGAACCATCTGTAAGAAATTGATAGTGGTTGCTTGTGTAAGCAGTTGAGATTCTTGAGATCACATAAGTACTCAGCAGGAAACAGTGTTTTTATTGGATTAATGGTTTTTCTGTGCGTATGGGTCAGTAAGCTTGAGTTCAGCACCCTGGACAGCACTTTGTCCATCCATAATCAGCAGCAGCAGGAGCAGGCTGTGTAAACAGATATGTTGGGACCTGGCATTATTTAGAAATTGGAGTAAATATACACACATGTGTATGTAACTCAATTTATGTCTTACATTCATGGAAGAATTTAATTGTTCTATTCACAAAAAAATCAAGATTATTATGGTAGCTAAATACGTCAAGCAAAGTAGAGAAAAATAATAGCTAAAATTTCATCAAGGCTATATTGTTCCTGTCCTTCTCGCTGCAAAAGAATGCATATTGCTATTTTCCTAAGTTTTCTAAATCATTACTTAATTTATTTTTATTCAATTGAAGCTTATGGGACCTAAAGTGTTGGAATGTATAAGATTGGTAAATGTTGGCAATGATGTTTATAAGTCCTATTTTATTTAATAGCAATTTATGCACTGCAAGGGAGTTGTATTTAAATAAAATATTTTAAGAATACATAAGTGGTTTTTCTCCCTGGAGGATAATTCCAGTGTCAATATATACTTTCTTCTCAAAATATATTATACTATGTTTTTCAATATTTTACCATAGAATTATAAATTCTCAGTGTGCTTCTACTATCGTGGCAGAATTAAGTTTAATTCTGTTTCCCTGCAGTTAAAAATAAGGCAAATTAACTTCTGAATTGACCTTAATACTTAGTAACTTCTCTTCAAGGCACTAAGTTCCCATAGCAGGCAGTTGGCTTTCCTTGGCAAAATTTTTATCTTCACACATGTCTTCCATTTCTAAATTCATTAAGCCCTTCACAATTACTTTTTCCTTTTCCTTTTTTTTTTCTTAGTAGTTGTATCATACAAAACTTATTCACCATAGAATACTAGGCAGCTATAAAAATGTATGAGTTCGTGTCTTTTGCAGGGACATGGATGAAGCTGGAAGCCATCATCTCAGGAAACTAACAGGGGAACAGAAAAACTAAACACTGCATGTTCTCACTCGTAAGTGGAAGGTGAACATGAGAAAACATGGACACAGGGAGGGGAACATCACACACCAGGGCCTGTCGGGTGGTAGGGGGAAAAGGGAAGGAGAGCATTAGGACAAATACCTAATGCATGTAGGGCTTAAAACCTAGATGACAGGTTAATAGGTGCAGCAAACTACCAGGACACATGTACACCTAGGTAACAAACTTGCGCGTTCAGCACATGTATCTCAGAACTTGAAGTAAAATAAAAAATAAAAATAAAAAAATATATTGCTTTAGCTTTTAAAATACTGTTTAAGTTACTTGATTAGGACATTTACTTTCAGATTTTTTAGGAATGCATTTTACAGAAAAAGATGTCGATTTTCAAGAAAAAGATTCCAACAAAATAAAAATATTGTTAAGTGGTGGCTCGTGGAAAGAGAAGAGGACGTAGACCCTCCTAGAATTTGATAAAGATGTATCCTTTCCACTAACGGTAACTCAAACCTTCTGAAGGACAATTGATTGCCCTGTGCTTGATGGAAGAAGGAAGAGTCAGGCTCTGCCAGGTTCACACAACTCGTTCCAAGCCCCAAATTTTAGTTTCTCTTTCTATGGCAAACTGTTGCCTGGAAGAAACCTAATTGTTTTTCAAATATTTACTTTTATTTCTTTTGTATAACTGAAACACTGTACCCTATGACCAACACATCTCCATTCTAACCACTGTCCTCCAGCGTCTGATAACAATCATTCTATTCTCTCCCTCTGTGAGTCTGAATGTTTTAGATTTTACTTATAAGTGAGAACATGAGATATTTGTCTTTCTGTGCCTGGCTTATTTCACTTAGCACAATATCCTCCAGGTTCGTCCATGTTGTCGCAAATGACAGATTATCCCTCTTCTTAAAGGCTGAATAGTATTTCACTTTGTGTACATACCACATTTTATTTATTCATTCATCTGTTGATGTGCACTTAGGTTGATTCCGTACCTTGGCTATTGTGAATAGTGCTGCAATAAACATGGAGTGCAAATATTTTCTTCACATACTAATTTTATATCCTTTAGATATCAAAGCAGAATTGCTCGATCATGTGGTCATTCCAGTTTTTGAGAAATCTCCATGAAATTTTCCATAAGGGCTGTATTAATTGGCATTCCTACCAACAGTGCACAAGGATTCCTTTTCCTACACATCTTCACCAACACCCATTATACTCCATTTTTTTATGTTAGTCATCCTGACAGTTGTAAAGTGATATCTCATTGTGATTTTAATTTTCATTTTTCTGACGATTAGTGAGATTGACCATTTTTCATGTATCTCTTGGACATTTGTATGTCTCCTTTTAAGAAATCTCTTTTTGGGTCCTTTGCCTATTTGTTAATTTGGTTATTTGTTTTCTTATTATTGAGTTGAGTTCCTTACATATTTTGGATACAAACCCCTTATCCAAAATATGTATGGTTTGCAAATATTTTTTCCCAATCCACAGGTTGTCCATATTACTCTGTTAATTGTTTCCTTTTCTGTGCAGAAGTTTTTAGTCTGAAGTAATCCCATTTGTCTATTTTTGTTTTTGTTGCCTGAGCTACAGAGGTCAAATCCAAAAACCCATTGCAAAGACAAATGTCATAAAGTTTTTTCTCCTGTTTTCCTCTAGTGGTTTTACAGTTTCACATCTTTACATTTAAGCCTTTAATCCATTTTGGGTTGACTCTTAAATGTAGTGTGAGTTAAGGACCCAGTTTCTTTTTTTACTTTTTCTTTTTCTTTTTCTTTTCTTTTTTTTTTTTTTTTTTGGAGTTGGAGTCTCGCCCTGTCACCCAGGCTGGAGTGCAATGGTGCGATCTCGGCTCACTGCAACCTCTACCTCCCGGGTTCAAGCAATTCTTCTGCCTCAGCCTCCCAAGTTGCTGGAATTACAGGCACATACCATCATGCCAGTTTCATTCTTCTGCATGTGGATATCCAGTTTTCCCAACACTTTTCATTAAAGAGAACTTCCTTTTCGCATGTTGTGTTCTTAGCACCTTCATCAAAAATCAATAGACTATAAATATGTGGATTTATTTGGGGCCTGTTTGGTTTCATTGGTTAATGTGTCTATCTTTATGCTATTCGCATGTTGTTTTAATTACTATAGCTTTGTAGTGTCGCTTAAAATAAGATAGTGTGATGGCTCTAACTTTATTCTTTTTGCTGATTTCTTTGACTATTTGGGGTTAAAATTCCTTTTTTTTTTTTCTTGTTGCTATCTCTCACTCTCCTTGATTCCCTCCTCTAGATTCCTATAGCACTGTATTGCTGCCTTTTTGTATCTTTTACATTTTTTGCACTTCAGGTAAACATTTCTTACTCTCTTACACATCAGCTCCTTGAAGACAAAGATTATATCTTCTTCACATTTGTAATTTTAACATCATTTAACATATTACACATGACAGGCCCTTAAAGAAGGTTTATGAAAGAATTCTCATATATTTTGGATATCAACTTGTTTAAAGGAGCCTGGACTGGAGGGTGCTTTGTGGTAGGCAGAACATTCTTCTTTTGTTAACTTTTAAGAAAAATAAAAAATTGTGAATTTTACAAATAATTTGCAAAAAAAGCTCAAGAGGCAGAACAGAAGGACTTTTATCAGCTTAGGAAAAAATACCATGAAATATGCAGAAATATTTGGCATATAGAAATATGAATTTTACCTTCAAGGACAATAGTCGCATTGTTCACCATAGTCAGGTGTCCATAAGCCTATCTTTAGTATATGTTTTTTTAGTAAATGTTTGCTCACTCTGATGACTTAAAGAGCAGTAGTTGAATTCTCTGTTGAGGCAGCAATAGTCACTTAAGTTTATTTATCACATGAGTGCACTATCAGCATAAAACTACAGGGTGACAGTTTTCTGAGATCTTATAGGAGTAATTTAAAGGAAAAGAAAGAACCAGTATCATTGTGCTCCCTCTGCTAGGATTTTATTCACACTAACTGGATTTTCAGAGTTATCAAGGAAACGGGTACAACTGCACTCCTCAGTGGATTCTAATTAGAATTTTCACGACTAACTAACTTTTCTAATTCTAATTCTAATTAGAATTTTCACGACTAACTAACTTTTTCTGTGTACATTTACCCATTTTTTTTGACTATGCTGAAATGTAAAACTGCTCTCATCAAATTAGACTACAGAGATAAGAATGATAATTTTTTGAGCTATATCGAACTATGGAAAATGCAAAAGAAGTAGATACTTCTGTTCTAGGTACAGTCTTATCACAGAAAAAGTACTGATCATAGAGATAAATCTCTAAAACTTGCAGAAAGCAACATTTTTCTTGTTTGTACATTTCACAGGCTAGGTAGCAGGATTAATAATCATCAAATACAACAGCTCAACTAGTTTTGCTATGTCCATTAGTCCTGCTTTAAAACATTTTCCATTATTAAGAAACCTATCACAAGGTAAATACTTTGATGCAATAATATCGTCTGAATACACTGGCAGGCAAAGTCCCAAAGGCCACAGAGCAAAAAGGCTCACAGAGCAAACTAAGACATTCAATTAATCGATGTATATAATTAATTAAAATGTACAGTGAGCTACAAGTGAGATAAGATGACATAGTTGGCACACTTGAGATATTATGCGAGTGGAGTGGAAAACCATACTGCCTCACTTCCAGACTGTGCAAAGTTCATGTTCATATCTCTCCTCTCTCCCTTCATCTTTCTCTCCATCTCCATCTCCCCCTTGATCTCCCTCTTTCTCTTCTGAACCATACTGTCTTACTAATAGTATGGCTGCAAGCACCAGAATTGATGTTTCAGTAAATAACCCCAACAGCACAAGAGACCTGGGACCAGCACACACAATTGCTTTACCAGAGAGATGCAAGGCAAATAGATCAATTGCTGTACGCACCAATTAGCCCTATGGGAAGTCATAAATTTTATTTGTATTTCTTGAGTAGGAGACATATGGGGCCAGAATTAATGTTACCAGTGAGTAACTATATGAAAACTTGAGAAACACCTAATGGCTTATATATATTTAGTGCTTCATGAGTAGTATGTGTAGTATGTGTTTCGTATATATTCAGCATATCATTACTATTAGGTGTCTTGATGTCTCTATCTTTTTATAGCTATGTTCAACTTATACTCTGCTGACTACCTCAGTTATCTTTACTTACCATCTTAGAGATTCTGTCTACATCTTACAAGCTCTTTGTTTCTACTGTATATATACTTAACACATGAGTTTTGCCTATATAGTACCCTTCTATTGTACACTCAAATATTTTAAAATCATTTGTAACAAAACCTTGGTAGCAATGTTAAAATTGTGTCACTAGGTTCAAAATGTATGACACATTAAAAACATGAAAGTAAAATAGAAAAATTAGCATATGTGGCAGGATATATATATATATGTATATATAGATGCTAGTATAGATACACTAATATTAGCATATATATATATGAGAGACTTGCAGTAAGCCATATTAGTAAAAGATAAAAATTCTTTCAATTGAATGAACTAGCACTTGAAAGGATTGGGGTTATATAGACAAGAAAGTTCAATAAATTCAGAGATAAATTTATTTGCTATAATGGTCTGAATAGGCTAAGTTATGTTGTCTTTATAAAACCCTCAAAATCTCAACCTTAAAATTACAAAGGCTCATTTCTCATGCATTCTTTATGTTCAACCCAGGTTCAGAAATGGGCATATTATAATACTGGCACCAGTGCAGTACAAGGTTTTATGGTTTATCATGGCAAGAAATAAGTGAATGAGGAAACTGTACTAGTTTTTATGTGCTTCCATCCAGAAGTGCTTCATTCACATTTTATTGCCCAAAGCCAGTCACTTTGCCACACATAGTTTCAAGGAGGTATGTAGCAAGAAAGGAAAACAGGAAGTATGGAAAGCACCAGTAAAGTCTTCCACAGTAACTACTAACATGAAAACAGCAGAACCTCACCAAATTGAGAGTTATCATTGAAGAGTGAAACCTATATTTATATGTGTGTGTGTGTGTGTATATATATATATATATATAAACATATATATACACATATGTACATAAATCATCAGGATGAACTGAATACAACTACATTCCTAATCAGCAGAAAGTTTGGAATCAAAAGAATTGGTTATAGAGTGGCTCCTCCCTTACTAGGTGGTTCAGCCTCATTCATAGCTGGTCCTTGTAATATAAACTGGCTCTGTAATTTGTCAAATGCTCCTTGGAACAAAGAGGTCAAGATGATTCATTCCAAGACAGAACAGTCCAAGTAACATTAATATATAAATGTTTTCCCCATGCAATACTACCCTGTGCAGACTTTGAAAGAAAATTTATAATCACCTTGGCAAGACATCATGATTTTAGGAAACTTGTGAGGAGGGCAGCAGCAGCACTTGCTGAGGGAGTGCGGGATACTGAGCTAGCATGAGAATGCCCACCAGCTCTAAAAAAAGAATCCACCCTGTACTCCTAAGTACCAGGAATGAGTGATCAAAAAACTCCACTCAGCCTCCAGATTGAGGCTGAAATGCTTGAGTTAACAAGACTGAAAAGGGCACCTTTGTTCCAGGGAAAAGATGGAGAGGTAAGAGGGATGTTTGCCTTTTAATCATAAGAACTTTTCCCTTTGTAGAAAACAGGGAAATTTATTAGTACAGTCCACATACTTGGTTTATATTTTTGTATAATATAAATCCGGTCCTTCTAGAAAATAACTGTCTATTTTATTCTCAGGAAAGCTGTCCTCAAAAAAGATAGTGTTTGATCGCTGATCCTCTTGCAAGTGTGTTTTTTTCTTTTTCTTTTTTCTTTTCTTTTTTTTTTTTTTTTTTTTTTTTTTTTTTT
>NC_045436.1:25214177-25215710 GCF_002776525.5 Piliocolobus tephrosceles | reverse complement strand
TTTTTTTTTTTTTTTTTTTTTTTTTTTTTTTGAGACAAAGTCTCACTCTGTGGCCTAGCTCAATGCAACCTCTGCCTCCCGGGTTCAAGTGATTCTCCTGCCTCAGCCTCATGAGCAGCTGGGATTACAGGCACCTGCCATCATGCCCAGCTAATTTTTGTATTTTTAGTAGAGATGGGGTTTCACCATGTTGGCTAGGCTGATCTCAAACTCCCGACCTCAGGTGATCCACCTGCCTTATACTCCCAAAGGGCTGGGATTACATGCATGAGCCACCACACCTGGCCCCTCTTGCAAGTTTTTAAGCAAGATGAAACTGAAAGACCTCTAAGCCCTTCAACTCCATCTTTGAGGACCGTGAATGAAGCTACTATCATTGACCAGCAACTGCAGACTACTGTAGACCTACACATGACTCACATAGCTTCAGTGATGCTAAGACTGAATCTCCTGCTTTTAACATTCCCCCTCACACACATAGAGTCCATGTAAACACTAGAGAATTGGGGCAAGGGAGGGGTAACTAATACATCTACATTACTTGTAGAGCATTAAAAAAATGCACTTCACCTCTCACATTTTCTCATCTGTAAAACAGAATGGTAATATCTGCACTGTTTTCTTTACTCTTAAAGTATGAAGATCAAATGAGTCAGTGCATATGAAAAGCCTCTGAAAGTGTCAATAGCTAGTTTTGTCATTAATAATCTGTTTATAGTGAGTATTTACATCAGATAGTCTTAATTTCTATAGACACTGTTCTTTTCAAAACAAGTCATTTTCTAGTGGAAAAATGTTTCATCTGATATTTGGATTTGGATTATGTATTTAATTCTAAAGGTGAACATATCTCCTGGAAGCACACTTATTTCAGATCTCCCTTTACAGCAAGGTATCCCACCTGTAGATATAAAAGTGATGAGAGGGTTTATTTTTAAAATTAAATCATCTAAATCAACTTAAGAGAAAATATAATACTAACATTTTAGTGGTCAACACATCAGTTATTAAACAAATCTCAACTGATAAATGTTTATACTTTATTATTACAGCTATTAACAACACAACCTGTACAAAACTGTAATAACCCTGTTATCTATTTTTTATTAAAAACTTTTGGACATGACTTGATAATTTTATAGAATTTTAGGATATTAAACTCAAAAGGATCTTATAAATCATTTCAACCATGTCTAGATTAAAGAAACCAAGACCAAGAAAAGTTATGTTGCTTTTATAAGATTCTATAGTTTACCATTGGCAGGATTGTAACTTTAACTTACAGTCACATTACCAAATAATGAATTTTTAAAACCTTTACAAAGAAACCATCTTCATTTTACATAGTAGAGAGAATATATACTGCAGTGATTAATGAATAAAAGGAAAAGTTTTTCTTCAAAACTAATAAGTTAAACACAAACCTATATACCCATAATTAGTCAAATGGTGTCCCACTGAGCATTAAATATGAATTAATTCCACAATGTTCAAAAAAAACCCACAATTTTAAAAATAAGCATGCAGTATATG
>NC_045436.1:25188362-25213777 GCF_002776525.5 Piliocolobus tephrosceles | reverse complement strand
CCCAGCTAATTTTTGTATTTTTAGTAGAGATGGGGTTTCACCATGTTGGCTAGGCTGATCTCAAACTCCCGACCTCAGGTGATCCACCTGCCTTATACTTCCAAAGGGCTGGGATTACATGCATGAGCCACCACACCTGGCCCCTCTTGCAAGTTTTTAAGCAAGATGAAACTGAAAGACCTCTAAGCCCTTCAACTCCATCTTTGAGGACCGTGAATGAAGCTACTATCATTGACCAGCAACTGCAGACTACTGTAGACCTACACATGACTCACATAGCTTCAGTGATGCTAAGACTGAATCTCCTGCTTTTAACATTCCCCCTCACACACATAGAGTCCATGTAAACACTAGAGAATTGGGGCAAGGGAGGGGTAACTAATACATCTACATTACTTGTAGAGCATTAAAAAAATGCACTTCACCTCTCACATTTTCTCATCTGTAAAACAGAATGGTAATATCTGCACTGTTTTCTTTACTCTTAAAGTGTGAAGATCAAATGAGTCAGTGCATATGAAAAGCCTCTGAAAGTGTCAATAGCTAGTTTTGTCATTAATAATCTGTTTATAGTGAGTATTTACATCAGATAGTCTTAATTTCTATAGACACTGTTCTTTTCAAAACAAGTCATTTTCTAGTGGAAAAATGTTTCATCTGATATTTGGATTATGTATTTAATTCTAAAGGTGAACATATCTCCTGGAAGCACACTTATTTCAGATCTCCCTTTACAGCAAGGTATCCCACCTGTAGATATAAAAGTGATGAGAGGGTTTATTTTTAAAATTAAATCATCTAAATCAACTTAAGAGAAAATATAATACTAACATTTTAGTGGTCAACACATCAGTTATTAAACAAATCTCAACTGATAAATGTTTATACTTTATTATTACAGCTATTAACAACACAACCTGTACAAAACTGTAATAACCCTGTTATCTATTTTTTATTAAAAACTTTTGGACATGACTTGATAATTTTATAGAATTTTAGGATATTAAACTCAAAAGGATCTTATAAATCATTTCAACCATGTCTAGATTAAAGAAACCAAGACCAAGAAAAGTTATGTTGCTTTTATAAGATTCTATAGTTTACCATTGGCAGGATTGTAACTTTAACTTACAGTCACATTACCAAATAATGAATTTTTAAAACCTTTACAAAGAAACCATCTTCATTTTACATAGTAGAGAGAATATATACTGCAGTGATTAATGAATAAAAGGAAAAGTTTTTCTTCAAAACTAATAAGTTAAACACAAACCTATATACCCATAATTAGTCAAATGGTGTCCCACTGAGCATTAAATATGAATTAATTCCACAATGTTCAAAAAAAACCCACAATTTTAAAAATAAGCATGCAGTATATGTAGTGTATTAAACAGTGCCTAAATTATTTGAATTTAGTTCTAATTCAAATACTAATTCTAAGAGAGAATTAATGAAAATTATCTAATAACAGATTCCAAGACCTCCAGAAAGTATCAATTATGTGTCTGTGTATTCTGTAAAATATCTGAGTCTTTACAATTTGGTATATACCATGAAATACTATGCAGCCATAAAAAAGGATGAGTTCATGTCCTTTGCAGGGACATGGATGAAGCTGGAAATCATCATTCTCAGCAAACTAGCACAAGAACAGAAAACCAAACACTGCATGTTCTCACTAATAAGTGGGAGCTGAACAATGAGAACACATGGACACAGGGAGGAGAACATCACACAATGGGGCCTGTCGGGGGTTGGGGGCTAGGGGAGGGAGAGCATTAGGAGAAATACCTGGTGTAGATGACGGGTTGATGGGTGCAGGAAACCACCATGGCACGTGTATACCTATGTAACAATCCTACACATTCTGCACGTGTACTCCAGAACTTAAAGTATAATAATTAAAATAAAAAAAAAATCTGAGTCAAACTAAGCTATGTCTAAGGTTTCTTTGAAATGAAAACTATACTACACTTATGAAAATAACTTTTAAACATGGTACTTTACAATTTAAAATGTGACTATATTTTAAGCTACTAGATTTCTAGGACCAAATTCTTATTTCTTAACCTGACTCTATATGTGTTCAATGCTTTCGATAGAGTAATTTTTTTCTTCCTTTAGATAATCATCATTAATTTGCCACAAAATCATGTTGATGGAAAAAGAAGGATAGTAGATGATTCAATAAAAGCAGTTATAATCTTAACAAGATCCGAGTTCGATGGCACTAAAATAGGAATTGGGCATTCTATGTAGTAAATTACACAGGATAAAGACTGAATAATATATATCGCGGGAAAAGAAATTCGTTTTCAATTTTTATTCCTTGGTATAGAATAAATAGGAAAACTTCTCTTAGGAGAAATTCGCAAAATGTGAATCAATTTTATGATGTTGATCTAAGAGGTCATAAAATACTGAGTTGAAATTTATCATCAAATTCTACTATGTAGGGAGCTCAGCATTCAGCACTACATTTATTGACAAAGAAATAGGAAATTATATGAGTTCTATTATCCCCTTTGAGGGACTGGTGTGAGTGGCATCAAGGGGACCTCAACCTGTTAGACTAAATAAAGACACATGATAAAGCTATGGCAATGCCCAATACCTTGTATGCCTGGGGGGGGGTACCATGCCATGACTGGTATCATAGGATGACTGGATCATGTTGGGCTTCTGTCCTGTTAGTCATCTAAAACACCAGGCTTTGATGTAATCAGGAGTGCAAAATATCTGTACTCGGTAGCTCCCATAGGATTTGAACAGAAATTGAATGAGCTCCAACATCTGTACAAAACTCATTTAAGGTACTTAATATTTGAAAGCTGTTTCATAATGGTTGTGTTTATTACTCACTTAATAGAAATGCCATGTTCTGACATTGCTTTGAGCTTGACCATCAAGAACAAAGTTTTTGTAAACTTTATCTCCAATTCTCACAGAATTGCCTTTGCTTGGTTTTAATTCAGTGTCAAACTCTCTATTTTTATGGAGGATTAATTACAAAAATGAATTGTACAGGCTTTCCTTACTGATTATAAAACTGTGCTTAAAGATACTGTACCTTCTGTTACTTAATGCCCTCTATCCAAGGACACACATGATCAATTTGTGCTTTAGTTTAGTTCAACAACAACAAAAAATCATCTTTGTAGATGGATGTGCGTACTTCCAGTTGTCAGGAGATGAAGGCCATGTTTCTTTATTTTTTTTCTTTTTAAATCTTAGCCAAATTAAAACACAGCATCAAATTATTTACCAAATATTGTAATTCAATTCTGGTCCTGAAAACATTTCACTTTTTCTCCTAACAGTATACTTTCAATAGACAGTTTTGAACTCTTTTTAAATCAGTAAACTTCCTTAAAACTCTCTTTTCAATCCTGGCTGCTTCTGCTCCATTTATTTGCCATTCTCTTTGCCTTTAATTTGGAGGCCAATCCCATGCAGACATTGAGTCTAAAGTGACCAAGAGAACGAATACATTGGGACGCCTCACCTACTGAGAATTCCTGGTCTAAGACAAGATGATGCAGCATTCTGTGAGCTGGGGTGGATCATGGATATCTGGATCCCCACTTACAGCAGGTTTCTCTTCTTCATCTTTTTTTCTTATTGTGAATCCAGTCTGGAAAACTGTATTTTTGCCTAAGTGTCAAATTAAGCATACTGCGTTCCTTTCTTAAGATGGAGTCCTACTCTAGACACAACTGACTTTGTTAGAATTCTGATAACAAGTGTAATAGACAATCTATGTTTATACAAGGAAGATTCTGAGGTCTATATCCCCAGGTGGTGACCGATATCCTCCAAATTAGAAAATTATTGGGGAAACTAATGTAGCTATTTACTCAAGCTTAAATATGATTGCCACTAAGACACCACAGCTGCCAGATTTCTCACCTGCTATACTGAATATACTTGTTTATTGATGGCTCAAGTGTATGATTTGTCATTTCTTTTTCAGGCCGTTCCAATCCAAGTAAACTTTTATTACTGCCTATAATCCTAGTACATTTCCTTAGTCAACTCATTCTCTGACTTCCTCAGGCAATTATTTCCTATCTTCTATTCTTTCCTGAACCGCTCAATATCCTCTCCCACTTCCCATGCACATGAAGACATTCTCATTAGATAGCATCTTCAACTTCACAAAATATATCATCTGTACAACAGACAAAGTAAACCTATTTTTACTAAGATATCACCTCCACTTGCACCTTAGATCCCATTTCTCCTCGTCTGCCAAGGTCATTCCCTCTTCAAGTATTCTCTCTTTACTGGACCTTGTTGTAAGCACACAAATATGCTGTTGCTTCTTCTATCTTAAAAAATATTCTTTTGAGATCATTTCCTTATTTTTCTATTCTCTTTTAAAGAAAAACTTCAATTACCCACACTCCCTGATTCTATTTTCACACTCACTGGCTCTGTCTGGAACTCACTTCTATCCAGGATTTCATCTCAGCCACTTTACTAAAACAGCTCTTGTTGAGTTAATCAATGACCTCCACATTACTTCTAATGTTTCATTTTTCGTGTCTTCATCTTATTTGACTTCCTGGAACCTTCTAGACATTCACTTGCTTTTTCTGGTATTGTCTCAGTTGGTCATTGGCTTCTGGAGCACCACACTTCCCTAGTTTTTCTCAAACCCGACCATTCTCTGTCTCCTGTGATGAATGCCATTCCTTCCCTAACGTATAAATATGGAAGGACCCTGGGACTTACGCCTAGTAACTTGTCTTTATCTCTGTTAACTCCTTAGATGACCCCATCCAGTTTCATTGGCTTTAAATACAATCTTTATGCTGAAGACTAAAATTTTACTTCAGACTCAACTTCTCCCATAAACTTCAGACCTATATGCAAAGGTCTTCACTTGAGTGAGCTTCTTTAAACAAAATCATTATAACCATTTCTCCCTTAGGCTTACCCACGTTAGTAAAGGGCACTGGCATGTGTGCATATCGTTCTTAGTGTCTCACTATATATCACATCCCACGTTAAGTCCATCAAGAACTTTTGTTATCAAATAGTAGGTCTTATTCATTCTTTCTATTTCTTTGTACCCATTAACCCACAAAAATTAAAAAGAAAAAATAAGTTTTGTTAAAGCAGCACATAAATTCTACCACTTCTGGTTTCCTCCTCTGTTATTGCCCCATTCCACGCCATCATCATTCCCTAGAACAAGGTCATAGCACGCTGAATGGTTTCCTGCTTGTACTCTGGTCATTTCTTCATGGAGCAACCATAGCAATCCCTTTAAGACACTGAAGATAATTATTCTTTGCTTAATATCCTTCTGGATCTTCCCATGACACTTAGAAAAATATCCAAAGTCTTTTTTCTAAATGTACAGAGTTCTACAATTACTTGGGCTAGCCCAGACTAACTCTCCCTCTGCATCACTTATCACCTTCACTCTGATTCACTAATTCCAGCTACCTTGGCCTCTGGCTATTTCTCTCATTAACAAGCATGCCCTTATCTCAAAGCCTTTGCACTGGAGGTTTCCTCTTCCTGGAATGTTCTCTCTTTAAGTATCTGCTCCTTGACTTTATTCGGACCTCAATTCAAATGTCACTTCCTTCAAGATGCCTTCGGACATAGAATATATTCAACAGTACCTCAAAACTCTCTGTAGAAGACATTAGGTGAAAATGTTCTAAAGTACAGTATGCAAAACTCACAGTAGTGTTACCTGGGAAACTGGGAGATAATTGTCAGAGAGAACAAGGGTGTGCCTCTCACATATGTTAACATATAACTAATAGTATTCTCAGATGCTAAATACCTCATTCCAAATATACTCACCCCACTGACATTATTTGGAGACTATTTGTTGGAAATTCTTGCATTTTACGGTTGAACTCATAAACAACTTGGACAGCATATCAAAATGTTCATATCCTTTTGCTCTTGAGATGGGTGTTACAGAATAATATGTGGGGTCCAAATACCATTTATAGTGTCTGTGATCATGAGTGACTTGTTCAATGCTATATCCTCAATGACTTCATCGTTAAAAAGGAAAAAATATACATAATAAAATTGTCTGAAAACTAGAAATGTACTAGTAACCTAAGATGAATCTTGACAAATTTGATACCGTGTTTGTTGGGTACAAATAATGACATACAACTGTCAACAAGTATTTAGGCACAGGTCATATATCAGTTACTTTACTACAATATAACACTATAGAATTCTGGAAGGGTTAATATATTCATCAAGTTCTTACTTTACTACCATATAGGAAAGAAATAATTTTAAAAAGAAAGAACTGTTTCATATTCAAAGAATATAAGCTGTTATAATAAAATAAATCTATATGGTTATTTATTGGCATAAAACTTTCCTTGGAGTAATTTTAAAATTCTGATATTCATGTAGCAGTTACATCAAGCTAATTCCAGACTAGTAAGCAAATTATTCTTGTTTCACATTATTTCATTGTTTCATTATTTATAGTCCAGTTAATGCCTGTCAATTTTTATAAGTTACATGATAAATCAATGATAGATTAAAAATAAAAAGAAAGAAAATAATTACAACTCAAACATAAGTATCAAGACTGATTTAATTTCTCAATCACTTTTAATGCTAATGTTCTTTTAAATGTT
Source organism: Piliocolobus tephrosceles (assembly GCF_002776525.5). NCBI lineage: Eukaryota > Metazoa > Chordata > Mammalia > Primates > Cercopithecidae > Piliocolobus > Piliocolobus tephrosceles. The sequence goes on along the minus strand of NC_045436.1, from coordinate 25,207,139 downwards.
TTTATAAAATGAGTGTATTTAAGTGTTCTTCCAATCTTGAATTATTTATAAAAAGATTTTAAATGACCCCAGTTACTACATTCTATTTAATTACCTGAGAAGTAGCAAAATCATCTTATCGCTGAAAGAAAATGTATAACATGTTAAGAACTACTAAACATAATATTAATTCTTGGAGTATACCATCACAAAGCCAGCACAGACGCGATTAACAAGAGAAATCCTTCCCTTCTAGAATGGCTCATTCAAGTGTCCAGTGGCACAAACGGCATAGTACACCATCTGTGAGATGACACCCAAGGATTTTTGGATCTGGAAGAAACCCCTTCTTGTTTTTCTCTCAAGGGCTTTCCTTATCGTGGACTATAAGAAAGTTTAACTACTCAGCTAACATGGCCTTTGTATGTTCTGGTTCAGACTTTTGGAACAGTCCCAGTTTGATCCCAGGAACTTTCTCTTTTTTACCTTCCTTTCTTCCTTCTCCTTCCCTCCCTCCCTCCCTCCCTCTTTTCCTTCCTTCCTCCCTTCCTCTTTCCCTTCCTCCTTCCCTCCCTCCCTTCCATCTTCAAGCTAAACCACAATTATTTTAAACACCCACTTTTACTCTTTCTAAAAATTCTTGACCCTTTAAAATTCCTACACTTTCATCTTTCTTGTTTTCTTGCATTCTTGTTTTCAAGAACATGGATTTTCACTGGGCTGTTCCCTAAGTTCCTGCATTTACCCTGGGCTTACTCTTGATTTCATGTCATTTGCAGAGCAGAGGTGGTTGACATTCCCCAAGACCAATTATGGTAAAGCCATTCTCTGCTCAGATTCCAATTTCTCCTGATACCTCAAATGTTTCAGGTGCCATGCTGAGGGAAAATACCTTTCAGAATTTTAACTAATAAAATTTTACCACGGTTTCTATGTTACTTTTATATATCAATGTATTTTTCTCATTGGATTTCAAGAAGAAACCTACAGAAAATATAACTTTGCTTTTTTCTTTCTTAGATCGTATTGTTTACTGTCTGTATGCTACCACTTCCCTTTTTTTCAAAAATTAAAAAAAAAAAAAAAAAAAAAAAGCTCACTATTTGAATGTCAGCTTAGCGAGCATAAGCTGAAATGTTTAGTTTCTGGATCCAGCATATGTGCTTTAAAGAAATGTGCACAACTCTGGGCCTTCAAACTGTTTAAGTGAAAGACATTTGTAGAGGAAAATCACATATAAAACTGGATCAGTTAACTATTGCTGCATAACAAACCATCCCAAAACATAGTGGCTTTAAACAAGAACCATTTACTTGATCATGAGCATCGGGCTTGAGTTCTGCTGGGTGGCTTCTCTGCTGATTTCTCCTAAGATCACTCATGTGACTGCCTTCATCTGATGGCTCAACTGGGCCTGGATAATCCAAGATGGCCTCAACTATGCACCTGGAAGTTGGCACTGAATGAATGTTTTGGTTCTCTTCCATGTGTTCTCTCATCCTCCAGGAAGCTAGAAAAAGATTCTTCATGTAATTTCAGCAATGTTCCAAGAGAATGAAAGTGGAAGCAGCAAAAATTCTTAAGGCCTAGGCTTGCAAGTCACACAACATCATTTTGCCAAAGCAAATCTCAAGGCCACTCAGATTCAAGGACTATGGGAATAGATACCCATATGGGATAAATGGCAGCATCACACTGCAAATGAATCAAGGCAGTATAATTCATTGGAGTTCATTATTAGAAAAACAAAATGATTTCTGTCTTAATAAGAACTATCATACTTTTATCCATAAAACGTAATTATGACTTAAGTGTATTCTTCCAAACCAGACTATAAGTATATTAAGGGTTAACATCCTACCCTCCACACCTTGGGGCCCACAGCATTTAGATGAGCATCTTCACATAGTGTGAGTGCAAATATTAATAGTAATATGAAAAATACAGTAGTAGTACTAGTACCAGTAGGAGTTGTAGCTAATATTTATTATTTCACTATAGTCTAAAATCTTTGCCCAAATTGTTTCATTTAATGCTTACAACAAGACTCACAGGAAGGTGTTGTTTTCAGTCAAAAGATAAGAAAGCTGAATCTTAGCAGGAAGAAATAACACAGCCATGATTGTAACAGGCAAAGATGAGACTACAGACCAAGTCCGCGTGACACTGAGCCCATCATTTTGACCACTATGTTACACTGCCTTAGTTGAAGACAACTCTGGGACTGTGGCACAGATTGTTTTGTCTAACTCCAGGCAGAAATATTCACAAGCCACAGGTATAATTGAGTCTTTTATCTACTACTTCATACATTCTTCCTTAGTTATTAGTTTAGATGTTGCAAGTCCTGAAGGTGTCCAAAGGTGATTCATTTTCATTTCAATTTCAATACATTTTAAGTCATTTTATCCATCTATGGGGAAAACAGATTGTTGTTTTTATTTTGATTTTGTTTTCTTAAAAAAGAAAGCGTGGTTTACTAGGTAAAAATAACATGAGTATTTGCCTGGGGACATCTCCTTTGGCCGACAATCTGTTTGTAGGGTTCAATTCCCATCAGTTCAGCAGTTGAGATTAATGATGTGGGCAGGGTTTGAACACTCCAGGTAGGAGAACGGGTGATTTAACAGTAAAGCTGTGCAAATCAATCTATCTCACATCTCACAGTCATCTTGTGAGTTTACAGAAAAAGAAAAGGTAAGAAATAAAAAAAGGGATATGGGGAGAAAAAAAATAATACTTCTTTCAACATAGGGAGTTATACCTGATGTAGGCTTACTTTTTATATTTATCTTTTATTTACTTTTATCACAATATGTGTTTGTTACCAAAAACTCCACCATAATGTACCCACCACTGATGGGAATTTGTACCTAACACAGATAATTCCCTTCATGTTCAGAGCCCCAGTTCTAAATGAGAGGTAGGCTGAACTTCTAGCTGTGGGCAAGAAATAAGAGGAAAAAAGAACGATGCTAAATAGGATCCTCCAGGCAATGAAAACTTGGAGCAGGAGAGGGTAAGGATGGCTTCCTCCATTCTCAGGATTCGGGCAGCCTAATTTTCTCTGATAAGACAAAAAAAAAAAAAAAAAGTTGGGGGGGGCTTCCATTTAACCTGAGTATTCCTGAAAATGTTTTAGACATTCTGGAAAACCCAACCAAGCACAGAAGGCAAAACTGTTCCCAGACAGCACCAAGGTGGATTTGAATCATATGGTCTGACTCCAAAGCTCAGTTAGCTGCTATACAGGCTCACCTTGGTCATCTTGGTCCTTTTGCACAATGACACAATCCTACTTTCTGGAAATTTAGAGGGCATTATTTCTCAAGTTATAAAAGAGTTGTACTTTACATAATTTTAAGGGAAGGTATGGGAAAGAAACATATGTGAAAAATATGTGTTAGTAATAGCAACACAAACTAAAAAGTGTCTACTGTGGTGAAAACGCTAGCTGTGCCATAATGTCCTTTTTTGTCTTCTCCCATACTAATAGAATATTAGTCTGTTTTTGCTGACTCATAGCTTCCCAAAATAAAGGCAATATTTCTCAGGTTCTCTTGCTACTAGGTATGGCCATGTAGCACCTTATTCTGGAGAAAGGGATATAAGAAAGATATAAGTGGAATAATTCTGTATTCATTTCTAAAAGCTTTCCCTGTAAGACACCTGGATGTTCTCCTTGCCTCTTTCTTGTTTATGGGGATATGAGAGCCACCACTCTTGCAGTTATATCAAATCTTAATTACCAGAATTGACACCTTAAGTGACAGTAAGAAAATACAGAAGGCACCTGGGACCCTGAAGACTGTGTGACAGAACTATCATACTAGCTGTTTGTGAGATACTGTCATGTGAGAGAGAACTAAATGTCTTTCATGTTTGAGTGACTGTCATTTTGATTTTCTTTTACTTTCAGTCAACCTAGTTCTAGGCAATATACCTAAGAATAAAATTAATAAGAAATGATGGACATAGATGATTATTTGAATCAGTAGAGAATCACGCTGATTTTTTTTTTTATAATTTCAACTTTTTTGTTAGGTTTAGGGACTACAGGTGTAGGTTTGTTACATGAGTATATTGCTTAATCCTGAGGTTTAGGATGTGAATGATCTCGTCACCCAGGTAGTAAGCATATTACCTAACAGGTAGTTTTTCAAACCTTGTCCTACTCCCTTCCCCTTTACTAATAAAGTGTGTCCCCTGTGTCTATTGTTCCATTTATATGTCCATGAATACCCAACATTTAGCTCCCACTTATAAGTGAGAACTTGCAGTATTTGGTCTTCTGTTCCTGCATGAGTTGGCTTAGGATAAGACACTCCAGCTGCATCCATGTTGCTGCAAAGGACACGATTTCATTCATTTTTATGGCTGTGTAGTGTTCCATGCTGTATGCATACCACATTTTCTTTATTCAGTCCACCACTGATGGGCACTTAGGTTGATACCATGTCTTTGCTACTGTGAATAATGCTGCAATGAGCATAGAGTACGTGTATCTTTTTAGTAGAGTGATTTATTTTCCTTTGGACATATACCCAGTAATTTCTGGGCCAAATGGTAGTTCTGTTTAAGTTCTTCGAGAAATCTCCAAACTGCTTTCCACAGTGGCTCAACTATTTACATGCCTACCAACAGTGTAAAAGAATTCCCTTTTCTTCACAGTGTTGCCAATATCTGTTGCTTTTTTACCTTCTGATTTTCTGGTTGAGAAGACTCAATATTACAAAGACATAAGTTATTCCAAAACTGACTTGTAAATTCAATTCAAACAAAAATCTCAATTAGATTTCTTAATGAATCTTAATAAGATCTATTTTTTAATGTGATTCATTAAAAAACTTGCAATTCTGAATTATGTGGAAAATTAAATGTATAAAAATATCAAAAAAGGATAATAGAGATTTGTTTTTTATTTATTAAACTATACTCTAGAACATAATAATTAAAATAATGTATTAGTAGCATAAAAAGTATAATATATCAAAGAAACAAAAATATATAAATATACATCTGTATGTTATATAAACACATGCTATATACACAGGTAAGCATGAATATTTATTTGATATATGTTTAATACATATATAAAACTATACAGTATATGTATGTAAAGATATGTAAATATAACTCTATGCTTAGTATTTTTTAAAATAGGAGAAATTAGAGATGTTGAGGCAATTAGCTGTATATTTGGAAAAAACTAAGTTAGATATTTACTTCATATAATTTTCAAAAACAAATTCCAAATAGATTAAATATCTAAATATCAAAAACAAATCTAAAAAAGTAACTAGAAGCAATACAGGAAAAATTTTTTTGATTTTTTTTTTAAATTTTAAGTTCTGGGATACATGTGAAGAATGTGCAGGTTTGTTACATAGGCATACATGTGCCATGGTGGTTTCCTGCACCTATCAACCCATCATCTAGGTTTTAAGCTCCACATGCATTAGGTATTTGTCCTAATGTTCTCCCTCCCCTTGCTCCCCACCCCCAACAGGCCTTGTTGTGTGATGTTCCCTTCGCTGTGTCAAGATAGACTGGATAAAGAAAATGTGTCGCATATATACCATGGCATACTATGGAGCCATAAAAAAAAGAATGAGCTCATGTATTTGCAGGGACATGGACGAAACTGGAAGCCATCATTCTCAGCTAACTAACACAGGAACAGAGAACAAAACACTGCATGTTCTCACTCATAAGTGGGAGTTGAACAAGAAAAATATTTTAAAATATAATTCTGTGTTGGAAGAGCTCTTCCAATAACCTTCAACAGTCATAAGAAAAAAGTAGCTGATTTCATTATATACAAATTTAAAACTTCTTTCCAGTGAGTGTCATGGGAAAGTATCAGCAACAAATTTTGAAAAATTATTTTTAACATATATATGGCTTGTTGTAACAAATAAATGATATATTCCTATAATATGTAAAGAGCTCTTATAAATCTAATACAGATGGGGAAAATTTCCAAGCAAAGGTTTATCAGAAGAATACAAATAATCTATAAATTTAAAAATAGACAAATATACTTAAAATATACAAATATACTTAAAATTTAAAAGAAGAAATTCAAAATATATATATAAAATATCAAGTTGTGGGGCATTAGATTGCACAATTTTAAAAAATTGATAAAATGTTGTTTTAGAATAGGTATCGATGGATTACGTGAAAGTGATCTGGCAACATCTTTTAATACTTAGAATATACATACTTTTGGACCAGCAATTGTACTTCTAGGAATACATTTCACTCACCAAACAGTATCACTCATGTACACAAATATATGTATAGGGATATCTATTGCATCATTGTTCATAACAATCTTAATAAAGACTGAAATTCTATTTATAATAGAGATTTGTAAAATTTTCCAAAAACGTGAAGAAAATAAACAAGTACAAAAAAAATCAAGTCAACAGAATATGTATTAGGCTGTTCTTGCATTGCTATAAAGAAACACCTGAAACTGGGTAACTTATAAAAAGATGTAATTGGAACACGGTTCTACAAGCTATTCAAGTATGAAGCCAGGATGTGGTTGGCTTCTGGAGAGGCCTCAGGGAGATTTTACTCTTGGTGGAAGGCAAAGTAGGAGCAGGCATGTCACATGGCTAAAGCAGGAGCTAGAGAGCGAGACTGGGAGGGAAGTGCCACACACTTTTAAATGACCAGGTCTCTCGAGAACTCACTTGCTATTGTGAGGACAGCTCCAAGCCATGAGATCCACTCCCATGACTCAAATACCTCCCACTAGGCCCCACCTCCAACACTGGGGATTACAATTCAATATGAGATTTGTTGGGGACATGTATTCAAACTATATTAGACTATGAATAAAATGTTCCCATATATGTAAACAAGAAAACTAAACCTCCACACTAAATTTAGGAATGAAGTAAGAAGAAGGAAATGTGATTAAAGAAGACATGTGCTTTTTACATGTGCTTTCATCTTATTTCAATTGTTCTGATACTTATTACTCATGTAATTACATATATAAATGCAAATTTTAAAAGTGTTTAAATCTGAATGAAAAAAGTTCAGTAGGACATGGGGATTAAAGGAAAATCTACAATTTTAGAAAAGAAAGATGCCGCATGTCAAAGAGGAATCCCCAAACTACAAGCTAAAGTTTGGCATTTACTACTATAAACATGCTGCTCATGTGGGCAGTCTCGGGGACTTTGTCCTGCTAAGGAACTCCAGGCCCCACTTGACCATTTTTAAAGGTCTAAAACCCATTCCCCTCCAAATGCAAGGTTTATTTATATCCTCCTAAATGATGTTATCTTAACAAAAGAAACATTCCCAGTGCTGATAATGTTTTGAATTTAAAGAATAAGCCTGGCTAAGACTGTCAAGAAATATCTTAAGATTAAAATAAATCCAAATGACAAAAAAAAAAAAAATCACAGCTTTAACTGTATATAGCATTGTTACAGTATTAATCAGTGAATTTAGATATTGGAAAAACTGAAAATTCCATTAGCATATGTCCTAGTAAAGTACATTGATACTGTAAATTTAGATAAATGGCTCAATTTAATCATATGTAATAAACGATCACTTATTTTATATATCGGAACTAGCAGAACAAAAATGTCTAAAAGCTCTTAGCAAAGGTTTCAAAATAACTTACCTAAAAAATAAGAACATCAAAAAATTAATTCACCATGATCAAGCAGGCTTTATTCTTAGGATGCAAGCTCAGTTCAACATATACAAATCAATAAATGTGATTCACCACATAAAAAGAATTAAAAAAAAAAAACCATACAATCATTGCAATAGACGCAGAAAAAGCTTTGATAAAATTTAACATCCCTTCATGATAAAAACCTTCAATGAACAAAGCATCAAAGGAACACATCACAAAATAATAAGAACCACCTATGACACACCCACAACCAACATCATACTGAACAGGCAAAAGTTGGAACCACTCCTCTTGAGAACTGCAACAAGATAAAGATGCCCATTCTCACCATTTGTATTCAACATAGTGCTGGAAGTCCTAGCCAGAGCAAAAACGTAAGAGAAAGAAATAAAAGGCATCCAAATAGGAAATGAAGAAGTCAAACTATCTCTCTTAATTGACAATATGATTCTATACCTAGTAAACCCTAAAGACTCTGCCAAAAGGCTCCTGGAAATGATAACCAATTTTAGCAAAGTTTCAGGACACAAAATCAACATACAAAAATTAATAACATTTCTTATGCCAATAACATTCTGTCTGACAGCCAAATCAAGAATACACACTCATTTATAATAGCCACAAACCCAAAAATGAAAAACCTAGTAATATATCTAAAGAAAGTGAAAGATCTCTACAAGGAGAACTAAAAAAACACTGCTGAAAGAAATTAAAGATGACATAAATAAATGAAAAAACAACCCATGCTCATGGATTGGAAGACTCAAGATCATTAAAATTGACATGCTGCTCAAAGCAATTCATAGATTTACTATTATTCCTATCAAACTACCAAGATCAATTTTCACAGAATTAGACAAAACTGTTCTAAAATTCATAAGGAACCCAAAAGGACCCAAATAGCCAAAGCCATCTTAAGCAAAAGGAACAAAGCCAGAGGCATCACATTACCTGACTTAAAACCATACTACAAGGCTACAGTAACCAAAACAGCATGGTACTGGTACAAAAACAGACAGACCAATAGGACAGAATAGAGAACCCAGAAATAAAGCTGCATTATCTGATCTTCAACAAACTTGACAAAAATATGCAATGGGGAAAATATTCCCTATTCAATAGACGATACTGGAATAACTGGCATCCATTTACAGAAGAATGAAACTGGACCACTACTTATCACCATATACAAAAATTAAGATGGATTGAAGACTTAAATGTAAGACATCAAACTATAAAAATCTTAGATGAAAACCTAGGAAATATTGTTTTCCATGTAGGCCTTGGCAAAAACTTATGGCTAAGTTCCCAAAAGCAATTGCAACAAAAACAAAATTGATAAGGGGCCCTAATTAAATGAAAGAGCTTCTGCACAGCAACAGAAACTATCAAGGAAGTAAATATATAACCTATACAATTGGAGAAAATATTCACAAACTGGCATCTAACTAGCATTTAATATCAAGAATTTATAAGAAATAAACAAATCAACAAGCAATAAACTAATAATCCCATTAAAAAGTGGGAAAAGCACATGAACAAACACTTCTTACACATAGCCAACAAACGTGAAAAAATGCTCCCCATCACTAATCATCAGAAAAATGTAAATCAAAACCACACTGGATGTTACTAAAAAGTTAAAAAATAACAGATTTTGGTGAGGCTGCAGAGAAAAGGGGACACGTATACACTGTCAGAAGGAATGTAAATTAGTTCAGCCACTGTGGAGAGTAGTTTGGCAATTTCTTAAAGAACTAAAAGTTTCACTACCATTTGACCCAGAAGTCCCACTACTGGGTGCATACCAAAAGGAAATTCTACCAAAAGAAGACTTGCATTTGTATGTTCATCACAGTACTAATCACAGTAGTAAAGATGTTATATCAACATAAGTGTTGACTGGGTGCAGTGGCTCCCACCTGTAATCCCAGAACTTTGGGAGGCTGAGGTGGGAGGATCACCTGAGGTCAGGAGTTTGAGATCAGCCTGGGCAACACAGTGAAACCCCGTCTCTACCAAAGCTACAAAAATTAGCCAGGTATGGTGGCACACACCTGTAGTCCCAGCTGCTTGGGAGACTAAGGCAGGAGAGTCACTGGAATCTGGGAGGTGGAGGTTGCAGGGAGCCCAAATCATGCCTCTGCACTCCAGCCTAGGCCCCAGAGCAAGATTGCCAAAAAACAAACAAATAAAAACAAAACAAAATAAAAAAAAAAACATAAGTGTCCATCAATGGTAGGTTGGAGAAAGAAAATGTGTGTGGTACATGTCCACCATGGAATACTACACAGCCATAAAATGAAATGAATTTATGTCCTTTGCAGCAACATGGGTGTCACTGGAGGCCATTCTCCCAGGCAAACTAATGCAGGGACTGAAAACCAAATACTGCATGTTCTCACTTATAAGTGAGAGCTAAATATTGGGTACATATGGATATAAAGATGAGAACAGTAGACACTGAGGACCACTAGATGGGGGAGAGGACTACTAGAGGGAGACAAGGGCTGAAAAACTACTTGTTGGGTGCTATGATCACTACCAGAGTGATTGGTTCAGTCACACCCCAAACCTCAACATCACACAATCTACTTTTGTAACAAACCTATACATGTACCCGTGATTCTAAAAAAAAGTTGAAATATATATATATAGACGAAGGAAAAATTATTTAATTATTTTATTACTACAATAGAATGTTAGTCTTTTAGACTGCTTAATGAGATCTGTCTATAACTACTGATTATTAAAATATTTTTCATGTCTTATGTAAGAATCTTGCAAATGTTTTATCCGATCTAAACACAAAGTTTCAATGACATAGAAAGATATTTACTTTTTCACTATATAAACATGGAAACTAATGCTTGACAAATAAAGCAGTTATTCCATTACAGACACACCTCATTTTACTGCTTTGTACATGATTGTGTTTCACAGGTATTGCATATTTTACAAACTAAAGATTTCTGGCAACCCTGGGTCAAGCAAGTCTGCTGACAGCATTTTTCCAGTAACATGTGCTCACTTCATGTCTGGGTCACATTTTGGTTATCCTCCCAATATTTCAAACTTTTTCATTCCTACTGTACCTGTTATGGTGATCTGCAATCAGAAATCTTCAATGTTACTATTGTAGTTGTTCTGGGGCAACACAAACTGTACCCTTGTAAGATGGCTAATGTCACTGAAAATGTGTATGTTGTGCCTGCTCCACTGGCTGTTTCCCTTATCTCTCTCCCTCTCCTCAGAGGAGACAATATTATTTCGACCTACATAGATAGAGAATCTACTGTCTCAGAGACACAGCAGTATTAGTATTAGGCCAGTTAATAACCCTATAATAGCCTTCAAGTATTCAAGTAGAAGGAAGAGTTGACATGTCTCACTTAAAAACAAAAGCTACAAATGATTCAGCTTAGTTAGAAAGGCATGTTAAAAACTGAAATACACTGAAAACTAGGACCCCTGTGCCAGACAGTTTACCAAATTGTGAATGCAAAGAAAATGTTCTTGAAGTGAAAAATGCTACTCCAGTGAACATACAAAAGATAAAAAGTGAAACTGCCTTATTTCTGACATGGAAAATGCTTTACTGGTCTGGATAAAAGATCAAACCAGTCACAATATTCCTTTAAGCCAAAACTTAATCCAGAGCATGGCCCCTAACTCTTTTCAACTCATAAAGGCTAAAGGAAGTGACAACATTGCAGAAGAAAAGTTTGAAGCTAGCAGAGGTTGATTCATTAATTTTAAGGAAAGAAGCTATCTCTAAAACATAAAAGCACAAGGTGAGGCAGTAAATGCCGACATAGAAGCTGCAGCAAATTATCCAGAAGATCTATCTAAGATAATCGATGAAGGTGGCTACACTAAATAACATATTTTCAATATAGAAAAAATAGTTTTATATTGAAAGAAAATGTCATCTAGAACTTTTATAGCTAAAAAGGATAAGTCAATGCCTGAATTCAAAGCATCAGAAAACAACCAACAAAATGCCAGAAGTCAGTCCACACCTATCAATACAAACCTGGAAGGTAAACAGTTTCAATTCCCCAATTAAAAGATATAAACCAGCTCAACAAATTTTTTAAAAGGACCCAGCTATATGCTGGGTCTTACAAAAAACTCACTTTACTTGCAAAGACTTTCTTTTCTTACAAGAAACTCACTTTACTTGCAAAGACATGCATAAACTAAAAGTAAAGGAATGGAAAAAGATATTCCATGCAAATGCAAATCAAAAAAAAAGCAGAAGTAGCTATACTTGTATCAGACAAAATAGTCTTTAAGCAAAAAACTGTAAAAAGAGACAAAGAAGGTCATTATATAATTATAAAGGGGTTAATTCAGCAAGAGGATATAACAATAGTAAATATGTTTGCACCAAATATATAAAGCAAATTTAATAGATCTAAAAGGAAAGATATACTACAATACACAATAATAGTGGAGGCATTAAATACTCCACTGTTGACAATGGATAGATCATCTAGGCAAAAGTCAAAAATGGATAGATCATCTAGGCAAAAATCAACAAAATAATTGGAGGCAAATGATATTCTAGACCAAATGGACCTAACACATACTTACAGAATATTTTATCCAACTGCTACAGAATACACATTCTTCTCATCAGGAAATAGAACATTCTCCAGCATAGACCATATGTTAGGCCACAAAACTAGAAATAGGATATATCCCAGCAATAAGATTGCTAGTTCGTATGATCAACTGCCACATGATTCAGCAATGTCATTGCTGGAATACATCCAAAAGAAGAAAACAATCAGTATATCAAAGAAATAGCTGCATTCTCATGTTGACTGCAGCACAATTTATAGTATCCAAGATGTGTTATCAACCTGTCTATCAACAGACGAATAGACTTTTAAAATGCGATACACATTAGAATATTATTCAGCCATGAAAAAGAAAGAAATCATAGAAATCATATAATTTGCAACAGCCTGGATGGAACTGGCAGTCATTATGTTAATGAAGAAGCCAGGCACAGAATAACAAATATTACATATTCTCAGTCATATGTGAGAGCTAACATCATGGATGTCATGGAGATAGAGAGTAGAACGGTAGTTACCAGCAGCTAGGAAGGGAAGAGGAGGAATAAAGAGAGGTTTATCAGTGGGCACAAAGATACATAAAAGAAATAAGTTCTACTATTTGACAGTACAGTAGGAAAATTATAGTTAAAAAAACTTATTGTATATTTCAAATTAACTAGAAGAGAAGAATTATAATGTCTCTGAAACAAAGATAAATGTTTAAGTGACGGATATTCCAATTTCTCTGATTTGATCATTACATATATCAAAATATCATATGTGTTCAAAAGATATGTACAACTCCCATGTTTCTTGAAGCACATAAATGATATAGCAATAAAAATAAAATAAAAGCAAAAACATAAAAAATACATTTTGTAAGACTATAGGAGCCATAGATAATGATTCCTATGCTGGATCTGGGCAATGTAAATGAAAACCTTCTGGAAAGAAATCGCCATTTGGGTTCCCATTAAGAACATTTGTGATTCCTGGGAGAAGGTCAAAATGTCAACATTAACAGGAGTTTTGGAAGGAGTTAATTTCTACCTACATAGATGACTTTGAAGGGTTCAAGGCTTCAGTGGTGGAAATAAGTGCATAGGTAGTGGAAATAGCAGGGGAACTAGAATTAGAAGTGCAACCTGAAGATGTGACTGAATTGCTACCATCTGATTATTAAACCTTATCAAATGAGGAGTAGTTTCTTATAGATAAGCAAAAACAATGGTTTCTTCAGATAGAATCTCCTTCTGATGAAGATGCTGTGAATATTGTTGAAATGACAGCAAAGGATTTAGAATATTACATAAACTTAGTTGGTAGAGCAGCAGCAAGCTTTGTGAAAATGGACTCTAAATTTGAAAGAAGTTTTGCTGTGGGTAAAATGCTTTCAAATAGCATTGCATGCTATGGGTAAATCTTTCATGAAAGGAAGAGTCAATTGATGCAGCAAACTTCACTGTTGTCCTGTTCTAAGAAATTGCCACAACCACCCTACCTTATGCAACCACTACCCTTATCGGTTAGCAACCATTGACATTGAGGCAAGACCCTCAACCAGCAACAAGATTATGACTCACTGAAGGCTCAGATGATTGTCAGCATATTTTAGTCATAAAATATTATTAAAATAAGGCATGCACATTGTTTTTTTCAGACATAATGCTACTGCACACTTAATAGACACAGTGCAGTATAAACATTTTATTTGCACTGGGTAACCAATAACTTGTAGTGACTCACTTTATTGTGATATTTGCGTTCTTAAGGTGGTCTGGAACCAAACCCACAGTATCTCCAAGTATGCCTGCAGTTATCATCCCTCTATGAATCCAAAACAATTGCCTCAGAGGAGAAGCATGACATAGTAGAAAGGGTCAGAATCCTAACTCCAGTATCTACCAACTGTGTGAACATATGCTGTTTACTTACCCTTTTTGACCACTAGTTAAATTTTTTAAAATATAAGTACATTGGTTGGCACATAGTTCATCTTTGCTAAAATAATAAGCTTCCTTTTCAGTAAGTGTGCCAATGTGCCTTGAGAAGATAAAACAAAAGTCATAGTTTTTGGAAGTCTTTTGTGATCATTTACAGAAGTAATAATCTAGAAATCATGCTTGGTTTAATAATCATGAAATAATCTACATTGAGATTTCTGTACTAAATAAATTGTTCCAAAATTATATGCAAAAATATTTTTTAGATAATTCTGATGATCAGCCATCAAGTGGCAATACTATCCTAGACCTTTTAATAAATGCAAAGAAGCAATTTAAAATAACTGGCAATAAATTTCTTTAGAATTAAAATAGCAAGAATCAACTGTGAGAAATGGCAGACATTTATTTGCATCTTCTAAAGTCTGAAGTCTCTTTTTTTTGGCCATATGTCTAGGTTCTGATTTTTTTACAGTGTATGCTAATATATATGCAGCAAAGAGTAAATAAATGTCATTCTTGGCAAATACTGACAGCATCTTACTTCTCATTCAAGTAGATAGTCTTCATAATCTAATATTATCATTATAAATTCCTTAATATCATCACTTCTAGCCAATCAAAAGTGCTGTTCACTGAAAAAAAGCTACATTTTTGCATTACAAAATGCTTTGCTATTTGCTACATCTTGCTTAGAACTCCCTGTACCATTTATGACATATGACATTATAATGGAAAGACACACATGTGGAGTCACATACTGTGCTCCATTAACTCTGTTTGTTTACTTAGTGAATGCTTCAGCTACTGCCTCTAAATAACTTCTCCTTTTTCTGGGTCAATAACACAAAATGACAAATGGAGTGTAAGCAACTTTACTGAAAATGATTCAAGAGTTACTTCTCCTTATCTGAGGTTGCTATATATCCTAAGAATCAGAGCTCTGGAAAGGTCCTCAGGTATCTAGTTCATGCTCCTGAATACAGGTTAGACCTTATATTTACCTAAAAAAGAAAACTTTTGAGACTACATATGGAAAAATGAGTGTGGGTGTATGTGTGTGTGTGTGTGAATGTGGCATGTAAAATGCAATAAAACAAAAAAAATCATGTTTTTAAATCAACGGTAACATATTAAAGAGTCTTTTCATAGTATAGAGAAATTACTCCTGGATATTACTAATTTTGTAACTACATACACTTCATTCAGTGGTTTGGAGTCATCAGATTGGTTAGTCAATTCTGTTTCCCAGCTTATCAACACCAGAGCTCTGCTTACCCAGGAACACAGCAATATGTAGCCTAAGTAATATGATTTTAAAGGCACTGCATTCTGTGTATCTTTTTTTTTTTTTTGATAGAGTCTCACTCTGTTGCCAGGTTGGAGTGCAGTGGCACGATCTTGGCTCACTGCAACCTCCATCCCCCCGATTCAAGCGATTCTCCTGCCTCAGCCTCCCGAGTAGCTGGGACTACAGGCACATGTCACCATGCCCAGCTAATTTTTGTATTTTTTTAGTAGAGATGGGGTTTCACCATGTTGTCCAGGATGGTTTCCATCTCTTGACCTCATGATCCGCCCATCTCGGCCTCCCAAAGTGCTGGGATTACAGGTGTGAGTCACCATGCCTGGCTTAATTCTGTGTATCTTAAAATATCTTTTTCACACTACACAATTTGAAGTGTATTTTCTCACCCTATTAATGGGTTAAATTCAATGAGGGCTCTAGAGCTTGACTTCATGTCTTTGAATCCAGTGTCTACCACTTTCTAGCTGAGTAGTCATAGATAAGTTCTTTAAGCTCCTTGTGCCTCTCAACTATCTATTAAAACATAAATAAAACCATCCTTTAGGACTGTTGAGATAAAGTGAGATCATCCATTTACATAAAGCCCAACAAGCAAGGTCTGGCCCATTGTAAGTGCTCTGTGTTTGCTGTTAAATTTAATCTCATCATTATTTAAAAATCACCATGAAAACACTTGGTTTCAACGAGTCTCTAATTCTCTCCCATTATTATAAATTAATAGTAATTGTTAATAGTTTTTACCTGGAACCCTGGTAAAAAGAGACACAAAAGAGAAAAAAACCATTGCAGCATTACAATAACAAACACCATGTACTTTTTCTACACTCAGTGTTTGAATCTCTTGATTCAAGATGTTCTTCCTATCAAAATTCTAACCTTTTGTGCAAATGCAGTTCAAATGATTGCCTTTTGCAGGCAGCTCCCCTGAGCATATTTCAACCCAAATATGAGGTTCCCCTTCCTTCTGGAAACAATAATGGCAGTTAACACATTGTTCTGATTTGCGAGGAAGTGTTCTACACATTTTAGGTGTATTAATGTATTTAGTCCTCACAATATCCTATGAAGAATGAGAAAGCTAAAGCCTGGGGTCACATACATAGCAAGTGGTGAAACCAGGGTTGAAATCTAGGCCTTGGACAGCAAGGGCTGGTGCTTGACCTCTGCTCCTCTTGTGAATGCTTCCAAAACTCATATTGTCTTTCTGACACATACCTCTTCTGCTTTTTTACTGAGAAAAAAAGCAGAAGAGGTGGGTGTCAGAAAGATAATATATTTACTTTTTCACGAATTTATAAATTTACCCTCCAATTAGATTATAATCTCATTGAGGGAAAAGAACAGACTTTATAAAGCTTGGATTCTCCCAAAATACCCACCGCAGCAATAGTAGTTCCAAAATTTATCTGTAGATAGGATTAGCAGCATCTGTTGTAGAAGGGGAAGGCAAGGGCAGTCTAGGGGATTTGTCTTAAAACGTCATTTTCAACGCAACAATTTTTACTTAGTTTACTTGTTTCTTTGGGGGATTTATAGTAGTGGAAAGGCTGATAAAATTTTGGGTTGATAGAGATCCTCAATTACCCCTTGGCCCCAATACTATGCAATAGTGCTATGTATATAGGAGGCACTTAATGAATATTTGGTGTATTACTTTATTAATTCAGAAAGCCTCAGGTGACAAAGGAATGCCACAGTGCCTTCATAGATACTAAGGATAACATTATTTCTAGGGGAAAACAAATGGACAGGCTGCCCTACCCATGAACAAGGTAACAATGACTTCCCTGCTCCAGTTCCCTTTCCAGAATATACAAGTACAATAATCTATGGCTACTCTCAACCAGTTTCAGGCAGATGGTAACCTTAAAAAGGAAGTCTATTCTTAGAAATTAAAATCAAGATTTTACAGCACAATAAAGTCCAAGACCATATATTTTTCCTCTATAAAACTTGCAGAAAGGAGCCAGAATTTAATTAAACTGCCATTATTCCTGAATTATATAGTCTGTTTCTATTATTTCCAAAGTTCTCTGTTATCTTTTTTTTTTTAGCAAAAAATAAAGGAAGATGAAGAGAAGAAGGAGGAAAAGGAAAACAAGGAGGAAATGGTGAAAAGTAAGAGTGGAAGAGGGAAAGGAGAAAGAGGAGGAGGAGGTGAACAATGAGGAAGAAGTGGAATAGGAGGAGGGGGATGAAGCGGAGGGGGAGAAAAAAGGAGAGGGATGAGGAAGACAAGGAGAAGGAGGAGGGAGCTGAGGAGTAAGAGGGGAAAGAGGAAAAGGGATAGTACAAGGGGTAGGAGAAAGTGGAGGAGAAGACAACCAGAGGAAAAAGCACCTTCAAGGGAAACTTTAGTCATTTAAGTGTTTCCCATCTCAATGCAAGGGAATATCTCAGCAAGAGGGGACCACTTTAGAAGACAGGAATTTATAGTATTTGACATCAGGCAGACCTGGTTCACTTCCTGGTTCTACTACTTAACTACCTGTGCGAATGAAATTAAATTACTTAATTGTCTTAGACCAGGCTGCTGTAACAGAATACCATAGATAGAGTAGCTTAAACAAAGGAATTTATTTTTTACAGTTCTGGAGGCTGAGAAGTCTAAGAGCAGGGTGCCAGCAAAGTTGATTTCTGGTGAGGCCCTCTTCCTGGTTTGTAGGTGATTGACTTCCCTTTGTATTTCTGTACGTGAAAAGAGAGTGAGAGCATTCGCTGGAGACTCTTTTATAAAAGAGGACTAATTGCTTTCATGAGAGCTCCACCCTCATGCCCTAATGACCTCCCAAAGGCCCCATCTCCAGATACTATCACATTAGGGATTAGGCTTCAACATAGGAATTTTGAAGGGACAAAAACATTCAGCCCAAAACATTACCTATCCTCAGCTTCAGTCTTCTCTTCCATAAAATGGAGACACTAATACCAACATATCTTAGTGAATTAAATAAAATAATGTCTATAAAATGGTCAGCATAGGGCCTGGTATGTTGGAGCCCTGTATCTAGTAGCCATTACCACCATTCAGGTTCTCAGAGCCAAAACTGTATACTGATGTCAAGGGGCAAAGAAGAAGGTACAATCTAGAAAGTATACACATTCTTCCTTAGAGTATGCAACTCCAAGGCAAAAAATGTTTATGTCAGGCCTCTGAGCCCAAGCCAAGCCATCACATCCCCTGTGACTTGCAGGCCCAGATGGCCTGAAGTAACTGAAGAATCACAAAAGAAGTGAAAATGCCTCTGCCCCACCTTAACCGAAGACGTTCCACCACAGAAGAAGTGAAAATGGCCGGTC
>NC_045436.1:25166796-25188352 GCF_002776525.5 Piliocolobus tephrosceles | reverse complement strand
GTTCCACCACAGAAGAAGTGAAAATGGCCGGTCCTTGCCTTAACCGATGACGTTCCACCACAGAAGAAGTGAAAATGGCCGGTCCTTGCCTTAACTGATGACGTTCCACCACAAAGGAAGTGAAAATGGCCTGTCCTTGCCTTAAGTGATGACATTACTTTGTGAAAGTCCTTTTCCTGGCTCAACCTGGCTCAAAAATCTCCCCCAATCAGCACCTCGTGACCCCCACACCTGCCCACCAGAGAACAAATCCCCGTTTACTGTAATTTTCCTTTATCTACCCAAATCCTATAAAACAGCCCCACCCTTATCCCCCTTCACTGACTCTCTTTTCGGACTCAGCCGCCTCACCCAGATTATTAAAAAGCTTTACTGCTCACACAAAGCCTCTTTGGTGGTCTCTTCACATGGACATGCATGACAGTTTACACACTGGTCGTTACTGTGACAGAATTAATATTTTTAACAGCTTTATTGAGGTGTAATTCACATACCACATAATTCACTCATTTAAAGGATACGATTCAATGGTATTTACAGAGTTGCACAACCACTGTCACCTCAAGTTTAGAATATTTTCATCACTTTAAGAAGAAATTACAAAGTGCAACATCTCTTCTGTATTTTCGTCTAATTCTTTGAGTTTGTTAGCGATCCAATTTACATTAAGGATTTAATTTTTTTTAAACTTTAGGAAATGTATGATTATCATGCAGAAATAGTGTTCAGACATTCAAAAATTTCAAGAAACATCAAGAAATAGGATTATTTCTTATTTTTTCAAATTTATTTTGTAAATGATATAAAGTTTATGTGTTTATTATGTACCTTGTGTTTTGATGTACATATACCCTGTAGAATAGCTAAATCCAGCCAATTAACATATGCATTACCTCATATAGTTATCATTTTTATAGTAAGAATACTTAACATGCACTCTCTTGGCATTTTTAAAGATACAATATATTGTCATTAACTGTAGTCACCATACTGTACATACTTCTCTTGAACCTATTCCTCCTAACTGTAAATATCTATCTTTTGACCACAATCTCTCTAAACTCCCTTCCTCCTTAACCATCCCAGCCTCTGGTAACTACCATTCTACTCTCTACTTCTGTGAGATCAACATTTTAAGATTCTATATGAATGAGATCATGGAATATTTGTCTTTCTGTGTCAGGTTTATGTCACTCAACATAATGTCCTCCAGGTTCATCCATGTTATTTCAAATAATAAAGTTTCCTTCTTTTGTGGCTAAATAGTAGTCCATTGAGTATATATGCCACATCATTTTTTATCCATTAATCTGTTGATTTACATAATGGTATTGGATGAAAAACTGCAATGGACCAAATACTTGTGGCCCACCAAAATTTATGTGTTGAAACCTAATAACCAATGCAATGGTATTGGGAGGTAGGGCCCTTGGGAGATGATTATTAGGTTATGAGGGTGAGGCCTCATGAGTGGGATTAGTGCCCTTAATGGGGCTGAAGAGACCAGAGTTCTCCCTTCCCACTGTGTGAAGAAACAGTGAGGACTTGGGTTCTCACTGACAGAAATTAGGTTCTCCTTGGGTTCTCACGGAATCTGCTGCTGTCTAGATCTTGAATTTTCCAACCTCCAGAACTGAGAACTAGATTTCTCTTGTTTACATGCCACCCAGTCCATGTCCTTCTGTTATAGCAGGCTGAATGGACTAAGACAGAAACCCTAAGTCTACACTCTTTCCTTATCAACTGGATTTCCAGGTTGTTTTCATTAATCATGCTCTGCAGGGAACCGTAGCAATAGTTTCGGTTAATAAAATACCTTATGTAGCCAGTTGCTCTGTATCAAATCTAGCTGTGCAACCTTAAGAAAGATACATGACCTTTCTATGCCTTAGTTTTTTTAATCTGTAAATCTAAGGTGAGGATAGCAACACACATAGCCCATAGAGTTGTAATAAGGTTTAAATATATAACATGTATAAAGCATTTTAAAACAGTGCCCTCAAAACTCTTGTGCTCATCAGTAATGGAATTGTGTCCGTGGAACAGCCACTGTACTCTAGCCTGAACAACATAGTGAAATCTCATTTCTAAAATACAATAACAATAAAATTTTTTTAAACAGTGTCCAAATAATTCCAAATAAGATAGTTAGATAGATGATTGATTGATAGATAGATAGATAGATAGATAGATAGATAGATAGATAGATAGATAGATTACTCTCTCCCTTCCCGTGAATGTGAGCTGGACTTTGTGACCCACTTACAAAGACTTATGCATAGAAAGGGGGAAAGCAGTAAATTTACAGTAGAGAAATGGGGCAAACTATCTTCCCCTAAAAGGATGACATTTTAGTAACATTATTCAGACGGTCTCACTACTGCTCAAAACCTTCCAATGGCTTCCCCCAAGCCACAGCTTTTCTTTAACCCTCAGCACATTATCTCAGCTCTAGTAAAAACTACCAGTAAATTTCCTGGTCGCCCACTGGGATTATAGTCCTGTCTGACCCAATGTAATTGATCAGGACTTTACATCATGTCTAGCTGTCAGTAATCCTCTACCTAAGACACAGAATCCAATACTCTATGATTACTTTTCTCTAATTTCCCCCAATCCTAATTCAGCCACCCACCTCACTTCAGATGTGGCCCACCCTATACTAAAGCAGCACCTAATGCACCAAGTGAGAAGCCTTTGATCCGTGTAATGCTAGCTATTAAATCAAGGCTCTTTACTTTCCCCAGCAGTCCCTTCAGCTGAGGTCTGAGTATTCCTCAGGGAAAAGCCCATTCTCATCATAAACCCTATTTAGTCCATGTTGTAAAAACTTCTAAGATTGTCATGGCAGGATTGATTTCATTTTCTAAGATTTTTAAAAATAATATGCAAAATCATGTGCAAGCAAATAATATAGTGATACAAATTAAAGAATGTACTACATTCAGCTCAAAGAGCCATTGGCATGATTTGATTATTGCAGTTGATGATGACACTGCCCCCAAATAACTTGGATTGTGTAATTATTTTGAAAGTAATATTGCAGTAAGGAACTACACTCCTAAAGAAAAGGTTTATACAGTTCTGTGTTTTATAGAGATTTACAACCACTTTTTAGAGCACCCCAAACCTTTGCATCTCAGATAGTAGAATCTATAGAATCTTGTTTTACTTTTTTACTGAGTTTCAACTCTCAGTAAAACCTAAAGATGAAAAAAGTTGGCTCCTTTTAGTGGAACTGCTCAAGATGTAAGTATACCAAAAAATATCATAATATCCAGCAGGAATCATGCTTTAAAAATATCAAACCCAAGTATTTTCTTCTATTAAAATCCAGTTCTTTCCCCTATAACCATTTCTGACATCATGAAGGTTATTATCTACAAAAAGTAGGAGTGGAGTTTATATAGGTCCCAGCATGTAGTGTAGGTAAAGAAGAAAGTAAAATAACCTAGAAAAGAGTTCTCAAGAGTAGGTGGAAAATCTGAAAGAGAGAAGTATTTGGAGGTAAGACTAAAAGGAAGATCTTTAGCATCCCCTCACCCCTGGCTTATGTTGAGAGGTTAGACACCTCAGTAAATGTCTGATTCAGAGGGCTCCTATACCCTGCTCCCATCTCATAAAAGCCTCCTCTTTAAATGGTTCTCCACACCAACAGAGGCGGTAATGTAAAAGGAATGGTATGGCATATTTAGGCATAGGCTGGGCTGGAGGTAGCAGTCCAAATCTTACTAGGTTCATAAAAAGTATTCAAATTCCATGTGCTCTAGGTGGAACTCTAGAAGAAAGCAGCAATATTTAGCAAGCAAGTTTGTTAATGGGTGAGAGTAGCAGTAATCAGGTAAGATGCTCCTGTACCAAAAACTAGTAGGTGAACTTCCAAGTCCAGGACTCAAAAACCAGTGGGTGAACCTCCAAGTCCAGGATTCAATGAAGGTGATAGTCAGGACCAGACAGATCTTTAGTGCCAGCCAGAACCAAATTTTCCAAGACTTTTGCCAATTCAGAAAGAACAGGTCATGATTTTTATTAGTGATGTACATCTACAGCAGATTCCATCAGCATGCCTAGTGACCAGGATGGGCTAGGACATTTCACAGAAGCCCGTGAAAAGTGCACAAAGACTGGCACACAAACTAGCTTTTCTGATTTCCTTTAATCCGTTACCATAAGATTTCTCCTACATCTAAATATTGTTCCTAAAAGAGGAGGAAAAAAGGTAAAAAAAAAAAAAAAAAAAAAAAAAAAATTAGAGAGAAAAAGGACTGGCTGTTAAAGCTTGAATTTTATTATTATCCAAAACAAATGGAGAAGACCTTAAAGAAGCTATTCAGCTATTCTAAACTTGAAGCATTTGCGATACATTTAATTGGTGAGTTTTAGCTCTTCTACCCCTAGCCCAACTCCATTAGTGGAGTAGTGGCTCATTAACAAGAGGAATTTCATAATAAAAAAAAAAAAAACTGCACATCTGAGTGAAGTATGTAAATATTTTACTCCATGTACCAATATTTTTAGAAAGAGTAATGAAAGATGTTCAACAGAAATTAAATGTATTAAGACAAAATATAAATGATTGCTAGTTGGTAATAGAGCAATCTAATGGTTGAGATTTCAATAAAACCCTCTTGTATTACTTGTGGTTCAGAGAAACAGAACCAACAGGATGTGTATATATAGAAAGAGATTTATTATAGGAATTGGCTCATGTTATTATATAAGTTGGCTAGTCCAAAATCTGCAAGGTGGGCTAGCAAGCTGGAGACCCAGGAGAGCCAATGTTCCAATTTTAGTCCAAAGGCCATCTGTAGATCAGTAGGCAATGTCAGAGATAAAATTCCAAGACAGTCTGCTGGAGAAACCTCTCTTGCTTGAGGGAGGCTGGGTTTTTTGTTTTATTCAGCCTCCAGTGGATTGGATGAAGCCCATCTACATTATGGAGAACAGTCTGCTTTACTAAAAGTCCACCAATTTATATGTTCATCCAAAAACATCCTTATAGAAACACATAGAATAATGTTTGACCAAATATCTGGGCACCTCATGGCCCAGTCAAGTTGACACATAAAATTAACCATCGCACCACTGTAGAACACTTTGCTGACCGAGCTACTATATTGGAAAGGTAAAGTTATCTAGGAGTGAAAGATGGAAAAAAGCAAGTATCTTTTATGCATATTTTGAACCTACTTAGCTATGGGTTAGCCCTGTAGGGGATGATGGCAGAGATGGGGTTAAGTGATCAGATTACGGGCTGACACATAATGAGAATGTTTTGTAAAGAGGTAACTTGTACTTCCTTCTGGAAACTTTTTGCAGATTTTCAACTGAGATTAATTCTATAATTACACATTCCCTTCAGTCTTCACTAAAATTTTTAAATTTAATTTAACTAATTTAATTTAATTTAATTAATTTAATTAAAATTAAAATTTTTTTCAAATCCAGTAGAAATTTTACATTAGGGAAAGATAGTGTTAATAAAATAATAAAAACTTAGAAGAAATATTCTTATCTTATTTTGGTATTTGACACAGGAAGCCTTTTTTTTCTTCACCTTTTCATGATTACTACTCTTAAATTGGGTGTCTCACATTTCAGGACTTTTTTAACATCCAGTGGTCAGTCAGGTAGCTCATTTAATAAAGGTTTTTAGAAAATGAAATGCTTTTTCTACTTGCTGTAGTCACTTCTATAGCACCAAAAGACACACTAATTAAAATTCCTTCATTTTAGGAGTCAGATCACAGAAGGTGTTAGGTTAGTAAAGTTCTGGTGATTATTTAAAGTCATGCCAGTAGTAAAGAAGTTTAGGCAAACATAGTTTGCCCAAACTATGAAAAGAGTAGAACCTGAAAGGGAAGGAGAACTGGCACATCCGTAAAGAACAAAGGAGGAAATTATTAGAAAGAAGCAAGATTAGAAGGAAGAGTCATTCCCAAAAAGTTAGCAAATCTAGCCCCCTCACTAATATACTCTTTTCTTCTTAGCATTTTTTTGAGTAGTTCACAATAAAAACTGGTTCAGTTCAATCCAAAAACAATACATTTCTTACTCTAAAGTATTTGATAATGCATTGAAGTAATGCCCTAGAATAAAAAAATAAAATGAAATGTTCCTTGGATCAGACTGACAGGGCCAGTCTGAAAGCAGTCTGTACCAATCAGAAGTGAGTTTTTACTGGTCATGGAAGGCTGCACCCATATTCTTAGGATAACATCTAATTGTGCTTTGATTATGCAGACCCACCAGAGTATCATAATAATATGTGTGCCTTTCTATATTCTTGTATTTAGGTCAAAATTCACAAATTAAAAAGTGAATGGCTCTACTGTGAGAATTAGAGACAAAGAGACAATTGAAAATCAACTTGCTTTTGCATACTTCATTATCATAAGAAAACAAGACAGGAACAATTAAAACTGACTAGTTAAGTAAGAACAGGTCATTTTTAGAAACTTGTTTTTAGTTCTATATAATTGAGCAGCATAATATCTTCAGGACTGTTCTGGCTGGTTGCTTCTGCTTCCGAGGAAGGTGCAATCTTTCTAGAAAACGAAACTTAAAACGTTCAGGGTGTAATTGTCATTTGTATAAACACTCAGTTTGTCTCCTTGATCTCCTGCATCTAATCATGAATAAGCCTAAGTCACATTGAATATATATATGTCATATATATCATATATATATGAATATATATGATATATATATGTGAATACATATACACATATACATATATCTCAAACATCAAAAACTCTGGGTTAAAGTAAAAGAGAAGGGGGCCAGTTTGGAGACTTTATATTAAGCCTGAGATGACCAGAAGAAAGAGATATTGTGTATTCAAGTGGGAGGATCCACGCAAGTCCTGGAAATGGAGTAGGGGCTATTTACAAATGTTTGCCTTCATCCCAAATGTCATTTATATATCCAAGTGATGCTGTCTTCTGAAATAGTGACCACTATACACGCAAGCCATAGCATATTTAAGCCACAAAATCACTGTTTAACAAGTCAGTCCTAAGTCCTCCTATCTAGAAAATAGCAACATTCCATTCATTAGAATATTAGATCCAGTAGTCTTAATTTGAGCTCATTTTTTGCATCTTTCGGTATGGCCTCCTGCCATTTAAAAAGGTGTGGCACAGAAAGACAAATGCCATATGTTCTCACTTTTAAGTAGGAGCTAAATAATGCAAACACATGGAAGCACAGTATGGAATGATAGACAATGGAGACTCAGAGGGGAGAGGTGGTGGGAGGGGGCGAATGATGGGAGGTTTCTTGGTGGGTACAATGCACATTGCTCCAGTGATGGAGGCACTGAAGGCTCTCATTTCACCACAGTGCACTATGTCAATGTAGCAAAATTGCAGTTGTACCCTATGAATATATACAAATAAAAAATTAAAAGGAATGGTAGCAGATGGCTATCACCAGTCCTAGTCAAGCTGCCCCAAGCAGAGATGCACTATTCAGTAACAAGTCAGAGATATGTTGAGTTGGCTATTTTAGAAACAGGAGCAGGGGAGAGTACAGTTATTAGAAAAGAGTATACAATAAGCACTGTCTGTAAAGGTAAACTGAGGCTGGAGCCAAACCGGGAACGAAGACACAAGGCAAATGGCAGTGAGAACAGCCTTTTATTAGGGCTTGTGGGCAAGGTTCCTCCGTCCAAAGGCGTGGGCTGAGGAAGTCGCGCTGAGGGAGGAGGGTAGGGGCTTTTTATAGCCCGAGAGGTAGGGAAGCTGGTTGTGCAAACAGGGCCTGGGGGGTCTTGAAACTACTAGGGCAGGAGTTGAATAAGGGTCATGAGGAAGGGGTCTTTGGAAACTGTTAACCGAAACTGCTGTTTCCGAACTTGTGGAATGCAGGTGAGCTGCAGGTCATGGGGCAGTGTGGTTGCCCAGCCAGAACTGTGACGCATGTAAGTCTGCGGGTGTGTACAAGGGTGAAGGGAGTCTTTAACAAAAGGCCTGCTACTCCCGGTAACGCCGCCATGTTGGGTCTAGATTCCTGCCTAACACTGTCTGAAGTTGGAATAAATAAAAATGTAACATTTACTATGTGGGGAGGGGACTTAAAATTATTTAATAACAAGAATTTATTCCCATGTTCGAAAAGGTTGAAAACTACTGCTTTTTTGTCAGAGAAATACATTTTAATTTATGTATCTAATCAAGTACCTTATAAAGTACTAAAAGCACTACATATATATGTATACATAAACACACACATATAAATACAGCTATATACATATATTGTAATTATTATCAGCATCATTTTCAAACACAAAACGTGTTTGCAAACTAAACTTTGAGAGAAAACAATTATGTTTATATTCTCCTTAGACCTTTTGAGAAAAAGAACCACCACGAATATAAGAGGCATCATTAAAAGTCACTAGCACCAAGACCACATAGGGTTTTGAAGATCAAAGTAACATATGCAAACTCCACTGACTTCAGATGTTAAATCAAAACGTGAAAGCCTTTTTTTTATTTTTGAAAAACTCTATTGGATTCTGTCAGAGAAACTGTATAACTTTCCTATTTCTCTGTGTTAATTATTAGATGTGTTTGCATAAAAAGGGGATCTTTATTTTTCAGAGTTCATCTGTTCCTGCTGTTTATTCCTCACTTGAAGTAATAATCTAGTATAACGTATATAGCAACAGGAGAATATAAACTCTCAAAAGACAAAGATCTCGTTTTCATGCAAATGATTGAAATAATATTTTTGAAGTCAAGCATAAGATTGATAGTATGCAAATGATATTGTCTGCAACATATTTTTCTATATATTTCAAGAATTTTTTCAAAGTGTTTGCTACTAACAAAGCACTCAGAGGAAATGATAAACAGTTTATCTAGCAAATGTCAAGATATATTATCAAGAAAACTGCATATAATTGGAACGTGGCAAAGTAGGTAATGTGTCACCTTAAAAAGGTTCACATCATTTTTAACCAACATTTGTGAAAAATCAAATAATTATTTTGTGACCATGGAAAAGTCCCAAACTGTGTACATAATTTTTTATAATAATGTGTCCCTGAAACATGCTTCTTTTCCAGAAGTAATTCAAGGTTTACATTTGCACCTCAATAATTTTCTTCCAAAAGCATTGAAAGACCAAAATGATGATATCTTAGTTTATATCCATAGGACTACCTTCAATGTACAGTGTCAAAAATTTATAATGTACAAATGTTCAAACACTACTGAGAAATTAAGCATAAACCTTTCAGTTACCATTCAAAATATCTTATTGTCTACTCTAAATAGTAAGATATTATTAATATTGAATAATTTGATCGCATAGATGACTTTGCTTTGCTCTTCAGAAATCTTGTGAGGAAAACAGAGAAGATACTACTAACCCTATGTTTTAATTTGAAAATTAAGCAAAGTTAAATTACTTATATGTGACTACATAATGTTGCATCTGGGTCTAGACTTCAGGTATTCTGGCTTTTGGGGTCAGTATATACCCATAATATTACGAACATGATATGGTTCAGATATTTGTCTCCTTCAAATCTCATGCTGAAATGTAATCCCCAATGTTGGAGGCAGAGATTACATTTACATGTTGATTACATGTAATTATATTACATGTTGATCACATGTAATGGAGGGAATTACATTATATTACCAATTCCCTGGTGGAAGGTGTTTGGATAATGGGGGTATATCCCTCTTGAATGGCTTAGAGCCTTCCCCTAAGTGATGAGTGAGTTCATGTGAGTTATGTTTGTTTAAAAGTGTGTGGCACCTTCCCCCAACTTGCTCCCACTCTCACCATTTAAAATTCCTGCTACCACTTCACCTTCCAACATAATTGTAAGCTTCCTGAGGCCTTCACCAGAAGCTGAGCAGATGTTGGTGCCAACTTGTACAGCCTGCAAAACGATACGTCATTTAAATTTCTGTTCTTTATAAATTACCTAGCCTCAGGTATTCCTTAGAGCAACACAAGAAAGACCTAATACAGTATGCAAAAAAGATCCTTGGAACACCTGTGAGAAAAGTAAACTAACCAAGTAACAAAATTATAATAAAAATACACTTCCCTATATAAAAATGTTACAGTTATCGTTAGCCTGAATCAAGAGTAAAAATATTAATTAAAAGAGATTTCTCTTGTTCTGAAGATGATAACAGTTAGTTCACAGCTAGTATGGGTATTTGGAAATTATGGAAGTAATACCACTTAAAATCTGATATTTATATTTTGATTTTAGATGCCCTAAAAGATTTTTCAAGACATGACATTTAGAAAACACTGATGTGGAAAGCAGATTATCATAATAAAAACAGCAAATGGGGAACGCGATTCTGTCTGGTTTGCAAATTGATTCCATCTGCTGGGAACATCTAGTTGCCTCCAACCACTGTCTTTCACTAATGGGATAAACACAATGAAAGAACTCTTGGAAAACAGGTAAATAGCCTGGTATGTTGTATGATTGGTTCCTCAGTTATTTACCTCTTAAAAATATAGTCAGAGCAACAATCTCATCCTCTCTCTCTTTTATTCCTGTCTTCCATCTTGAGTTTTATCTTCCTCTGAAGTCCTACAATTTAAATAAAAATACTTGGCTAGGCACAGTGACTCATGCCTGTAATCAAAGTACTTTGAAAGGCCAAGGTGGGAGGATCTCTTGGGCCCAGAATTTCAAAAACAGCCTGGGCAACATAGTGAGGTCTCATCTCTATAAAAAGTATTAAAAATTAGCTGGGTGTGGTGGCATGTCCCTGTAGTCTCAGCCACTTGGGAGGCTAAGGGAGGAGGATCACTTGAGTCCAGGAATTTCAGGCTGTAGTGAGTCATGATCATGACACTGCACTCCAGCCTGGGCAATAGGTCAAAACCCTGCCTCTAAAAAAAAAAAAAAAAAAAAAAAAAATTAATTAAAATAAATAAATAAAACTTTCAATTGATTATCATATATTTTTCTATAATTTAAAAAATATTATTATTTGTAGCTATCCAAAGTGTCAGTCTCTGGTTAAAGCTTGCACAATGCACAAATTTAACAATTGACAGTTTAAATTTAATTTGTTGCTGTCAAATACATAAAAAATGAAGTAAAATTTTTGCTATGGTTATGTAGAGTATAAGGAGAAAAGTAAAGCTTAGCTATCTTTGTATTCTATTCCTTACTATGAAAAATGAATATATACTTTGTACACATAAAAGTACTTTGCGTGTGCGAATGTCTGCTATCTATGGCTGAATAACAAATCACCCCAAAACTTACTGGTGTAAAACAACAATGATTTATTATTTCTCATGACTCTGGGTGGCTTTTTGCTGATCTCACCTGAAGATCACTTTTAGGACTGTCTTCATCTGGAAAGTTAACTAGCAGCTGAGTTTAGCTGAGACACCTGAGATAGCAGGTTCCTTCTCTCTATGTGATCTTTCATCCTTAGGGCAGCTAGTCCAAGGCCTCTCAAATGGTGGCAGCAGCATTCCAAAAGGGCATGTTTCAATGTATAACCACATAGTAAGCTTCTGCTTGCCACATGTTTGCTGAGGTCCTATTGGTCAAAGCAGGTCACATGACCAAGCCTAGTGTCAATGTGGGAGGAGACGACCACCACCCAAAGGCACTGCTAGTAGGAGGCATGGTTCATTGAGGGTAACTAATGTAACCATGTACCACAATGGGAAAAGACTGTCACTTTGAAATAAAACAATTCATGTGTTAAGACAGCATTATTTGAAAGAAATAACAAGTTTATGAATGCTTTTATAGGATATTTTTCAGGTCACAGAAATCCTCTATTTTAACACTTCATAATGATATTTACAATAAAAAATAAATAGAAAGTGTTTTGTCAAGGAAACATTGTGTTTTATTTAGAAGAAGAATATGATCATTATTGAGCACTGGCTATGCATATGGTACTTAATCAGGTGAACTATATGTGTCCTCATTTAATTCATATAATAGAACAACATTGAAAAATTATTTGTTAAATTTTGTTAATGCAAAAAAAATCTTGAATACTCACTTATTAAGTACTATAATCAACTCTTTATCATTTTGACTAGTATTCTGAAGATCTAAGTTCTAAATGTTCATTGGGACATCCACACTCTTTGCTTTATACATCAGTTAGGATTGCTTCACTGCTGAGTAACCAAGGCCCAGAATAACAGTGGTTTAAATAAGACAAGAGTTAAAATCTTTCTCATGGAGAAGTCTGGAGAGAGGCAGTACAGGGTTGGGTTCTCCTGTTTGGAGGCTTTAGGGTCCCAAGGTTCTACCAGCTCATCGGTCTCATCTCTACAGTACAGCTTTGGACACATAACTGCACTTTGCAGGAGGGGACGCTGGGAAACACTGTCTTACACTTTTTCCTTAATGTTTATTCACAGAGCCCATAGCCTCTATCTGTGGAGGAAATGGAGAATAGATATTAAGGGACATATAACAGTCTTTGCCTCACATTATGTGCAATGGCATGCTTGATCCCTGGGGTCAGAGATATAATCCCTAACAGTACCCTTAATATGGATAAGTTCTCCAAGCAATGCTAATTGATCTATAAGTAGATAAGCATACTCGGCCTTATTAACACCACATTCTAACCTTTATGTTCCATGATATGTGGAAAATTGGTGCCTTTATCACTATGGAACCAGCTGCATGTTGAACTGTTATAACAGGCACAGTCACTGTGACTCATTGAAATTCACATGAAAAGCAAAAAGATACTGTGTGGAAAGTTATATCTCAAGGGAAAAGAATGTATCAGGAAAGCAGGGTAGGGGTAAAAAATCAACCTGGGGGATGGGGCAAGGCTTAGAAAGAAGAGGGCTGCCTTAGATTCACACTTTATAAAGGAGGCTATAAAAAAAAAAAAGAAAGAAAGAAAGAGAAGACATTTGCTAGTAAATTAAAACTAAGGAAAATGTTGCTATGATACCTTTGAGGTAAATGTAGTTCACTGGTTTTTAAGTATTCAATTTACATTGCCTAAATCATCATCTGATTTACTAAGTTTTCTTACCATTGTTTCTATACAACATTTCTTCAGAAATTTCTACAAACATATGCACATTTGGTTCTCCTAGAGACTGGAAGCAGATCTAGCTCAACACCAGCTTTCTTGCAAAGAGAGCAGCTGGCACTGACCCATGACATCTCAAGAGCCTACCTCGGGAAACAGAGGTAAAAACATTCCAACAAGTTGAGGAGGACTACTTCTCCAAGAAGTATCTGCCACAAATTACAGCCATAGCATTTCCCCTGTTCTTGGTAGCTACTTTCAAACTGTTTTAGAAAAATTGCATTTATTTTAAATGTTTTATTGGATCAAACCAGTTTTACCATGGACACTATTTTATTTACTCAAACTTTCTCCATACCTTTATGCATACTAAATACTGATCTGTATTTAAATAACATCATGTAGCCAGTTAGGGACACGTAACCAGGCCCTGAATAAAAGAAATTTAACTGCTGACTTCAGATCCATGCAATGACTGATGTGAAAGAAAACGCTTAGTTTCTACAATAAATCTTAGTTCTTCTGTCAACTACAATGACTGAAACTCTTGTATATTTCTACAAAGCAGCCCTGCCACACTCCATGCTGTGCTGATTGTTCCAAATTTGAGATCTGCTGCTTCCCTGTGGGCATCCTGCTGGAACATATAGATTTTCTATTGAGCTGCTAGGGCTTTGCTTCAGTTTTGCCCAGTAGCCAATTTAAGCAGATTGGAGTAATATATGCAATCCTGCTGCATAGTCAGCATTGTAATTGTCTTACCAGGATGAATATAGTGGGGAAGAAGTTATGACCCCATTCACTCAGAGAAAGCTAGTATGACCTGCCAGAAAAAAATGTGGGCTGGAGAGCCAAGCAGATCTTGCTACTTACCTGGTCATTCTCTTACTTTTCTTATCTCTAAAACTGGAAGGGAAACATCTAACTTTCAAGATAACATGAATTAAAGAGAATGAATGTAAAATACCTACCATAGTGTCTGATATATAATAATGTATGCTTATTATTATTGTTACAAAAATGAAAGAGCACTGGTTTAGAAAATGTAGAAAATTATACAACTCTAACAATAGTATTCTAAGGTAGGTTCTGTTAAGGCTTTTCGTGATCCTAATATTATTGTGCCTCTTGTATAATCAAAGGTAAAATCAATAATAAATATCAAGATGAGTTTTAGGACGTTTAAAGAATTTCTGACTTTTTCCATCAGTATTACTTTGATTCTTTTTGGGAAATGTCAATATTCAAAATCTTTTGCCTGAAGCACATTTTAAATCTGCCTTTGGATAATCCAGCACTATTTAAAATGTGCTTTAATCACTTTCACTCCAAAACGTCTTTTCCTCTCTGATCCTTTTGCTAAGTTTTCAAAAAGAGCATGAAAATTTTATTACTAAGAAAAACTGATATATTTCCCAAATAGAAAACAAAATGTAAATGTCTATATTGAATATATTAGGATTTCCCATTGGGCCCCTGAGGCAAAGATTGAACGTTCATGAAGTGAAAACAAAACTAAAATGTGTCTCAAAGCAGAATGACATAGTTTAAGGAACTAGGGTTTGGAAAGGACGACCTGTGTAGGTTTTGTGCATTCATTCAGTCAATTAAATCACATTTATGCAGGAGCTGCATTATGCTAGACAATGTAAATATTATGGTGAACATGACTCATGTATTCCTGCCTTCATGTAGTCTACGTCTGGTGCGGAAGACAGTCAGAATGCACATAATCTTGAAAAGAAAAGTAAAACAAAAGGTAGACTGTGATAGAGATATCAAAACAAGTGTAAGGAATCAAGGAAATTCTCCTTGAATAAGTATCTTCTAAACTAAGATCTGAATGTTCAGAAAAGCTATAGTATGGGGACAGGGGTAGCAGCAGATGAGGCAGAACAGAAAGGTAGATGTTTATTCTATAGAAAAGTGTTTCATAAGGAAATGATAAGATCATTCATATCTTTAAAGATCCACCAAGAGCTTCTTGCAATGCAATAGGTGAGGTGTGCATCAGGTGAGAACTACAGAGATGAAGAAAGGTGGAACACTGTGCAAGCTTTCTGTAGGCTAGAGTTGTCAGTTTTGTAAACTAGGGCTTGATGTTTGATCAATCAGGATGGGGAGAAAGAACAACATGTCAAATGTGATGCCCAGACCCTACACTGGGAAGCTGAGTGGATGGGCACAGAAGAATAGAAAGTTTGAAACTAAAGTTATGAATAAGGTGCTTTCAAAACACCCAAAAGGAGATGTTCAGTAGGCTGTTCGATATTCAGGTTTGCGTCCCCGTTCAGGAGTCTGGGCTGCAAAAAAATTCTTTAAAAGGGTTTAGCTGAATACCTGGCACATAATGAATGTTCAATAAGTGTCAGCTACATATATTCATAAAATTATTATGTCTAATATTATTATTGGAACATAAGACTGTAACCATTATCAACCAAAAAAAGACTGAGAAAACTAAAGCCCTATAGCCATGGAGAAAAAGTCTTTCATTCATTTCAACTGGGTGGTAAAATGTATACCTAATGAAAATACAAACATAATCCACTGTTTTTCTTTTTTAAAAAAATAAGGAAAAATCTTACACTCTTATGCCTCAGAAGAAAGCATCAGTACTGATAGGCCCATGCTCACACAGGTACAGTGAACTCCAAGTTGAGTGTCCCATTCATTGCGTAACCTCTGGTAGCATTTTCTCCCCAACAGTGAATGAGTTGCTTTTCAAAGTTTGCCAGACCAGGCCTTAGTTTAAATCTCCTTTGTTGTTAACAGCCATAAAATGTCAAAACAAGACAAAACAAAACATAAAACACAACCTTAATCTCTGACAATGACAGCATCAGGTACAATATATGTAAACACTTGGAAAGACCCTCTTATGGTACTAGCTGTAGGTTTTAAATAAAAATTTAAAAAGAAGACCCTCCTCATTAACTGACAGAGGGAAAATTCTGGACTACAGCATAGGCTAGATCCTTAGTTCACTGCAGAATTTCTTATCCTCCTATAGTGCAAGATCCAGTATTTATTTTTGCAGTCAGCAGTTACACTTATTCATGATCACATTTTTATCAAGCATCATGTTTATATAGCTACCTCACAAAAATTATATTCCGGTATTTAGAAAAAAGTCAGCATTTTAAAATGCTTTACCATAAAACTCAGTATCTGACATGCATTTTTTTCCATTGGTTCTGCCCTAAAACCTCTATCTCCCTATGAAGGGATTCAGTATCCCTTGTAAAGTGTTAGAAGTACTTAAAGAATTGTCATGTAACTTTATTATTTTTGCCATGGAACATACATTCCTAGTTCTTATGATAATTTGTTGAATTGGATTTGAAGATCTGCTAATGCCCATCATTAGTCCACATGAATGAATGGAAATTCCTTTCCCCTTCACCCTCATTCAGGAGGATACATGATCCAGACTTGGACAAGTATTGCATTTCTCTAGTCACAACGATTACGTCACGTGATAAAATCAGATTCAATAGAATTAATTATGGGATGTAGGTGGATCTGCCCCAAGGCTTTTATTTTATTTTACTTTGTTTACACTTGTCCTTGGGGTATGAAAACCTGATACTGCTGGTAGTCAGTTACCACCACTTAGAGAGAAATAAGGCCCTGATGACATCACTAGAGTCAGAATCAAGCTATTCCTCAGTCTATCTCTGGACTTTTTAGTTACATAAACCAATACTTTTGTACTGCTCTTTCTGCTTTAGCCAATGTAAGTGTTTTCTCTCTCTTGGATGACAACTCTAGCATCTAGCTGATACTATGTAATTTAATGTTAATAAAACACATAAAGAAACTTGAGAAAGCTAACAAAATTAAACATGTTTCTATGCTGCAAACAAAAAATAAAAAACACAGTGTCTAAATTTGTAGGTAGAATATGAACATCTGCTTACAGCAGAAATTATGAGCAAGTACACTCATCATTTCTGTACATTTCTTTGAGAACCCTTGTAAAGTGTTAGAAGTATCC
The DNA here is from genome assembly GCF_002776525.5 of Piliocolobus tephrosceles. Classification (NCBI taxonomy): domain Eukaryota; kingdom Metazoa; phylum Chordata; class Mammalia; order Primates; family Cercopithecidae; genus Piliocolobus; species Piliocolobus tephrosceles. The sequence continues at coordinate 25,171,327 of NC_045436.1, read as the reverse complement.
CTTGTAAAGTGTTAGAAGTACTTAAAGAATTTAAGAAGTACTTAAAGAATCTTATGTATATACTGTGTGTGGCAACACGGATATATTAATATTCACTATATATTATATTCACAGCTATATTAATTATCCACTGGCTACCTGCTTGTATTGGCTTCTTTTGGGTTTTGGAAAGCCCAGTTTCAAACCTTACCTCTATCACTACTAAGCCTCAGTTTCTTCTTATGTGAAATAAACATGATAAAAACAGAACTGACCGCAAACATTTGCATGAATTTTAAAAAGACAGTGCTTGCAAAGCTCTAAATAAAGTGGGTGCTCAGAAATCCTTAGCTGTTAGATGTTATTCATAGATGGCATTAAGGTAAGGACACATTTATTTTTTCTGGAGCTAAAGAAAACTAGAAAGTTAAGTCATAAGTAGGCAAATTCTGGTCATACTTCTAGTATCATTGTTATTGGACAAACAATCAAATTTTACTTGATAAATCCAAGTTGATATGAAGGTATAGAAAAATATAGATACAGATATACATATAGATATACATATACATATACATATTTTTGTGCCTACACAGCTGTATATCCGATCTTAAATATTTGAATTTGTTATTACATCTGCAGGATTATATACTTTTAGGTCAAACATTTACATTTGGGCAAACTAAGAACAACTAGCAATGTTTGGAGAGTTCTGGGTTGCTTCCATATATCCTGATCTAATTTGTTTGATGGATTAAATAGATAAACTCTATCTCCAGCAAGATTAAATTTTTTTCCTATTGATGAGGATTGATAAGGAAAAGAAAGCAATGACAAGAGCATTTTGCGGCCGGGTGCGGTGGCTTATGCCCATAATCCCAGCACTTTGGGAGGCCGAGGTGAGCAGATCACGAGGTCAGGAGATCGAGACCATCCTGGCTAACACGGTGAAACCTCATCTCTACTTAAAATACAAAAAAATTAGCCGGAAGTGGTGGCAGGCGCCTGTAGTCCCAGCTACTCGGGAGGCTGAGGCAGGAGAATGTCATGAACCCGGGAGGCGGAGCTTGCAGTGAGTCAAAAAAAGAAAAAGAGCATTTTGCAGCTGACCTGGAGCTAGTGTTTTGAAATAGGCAAAAGGGGACATGGTTTAGAATGTAGTCTTCTTACAGTTGTCCTGGGACATTTCACTAGCACATATACCAACACCTATAATAAGTAAGTCAATTCTATATGTCCTTCTTATATAATATATAAGCCAATATTAGTCATAGCTAATTCCACATAGAACCCACTTAGAGCTAGGGGAAACCTAATTAATACAAATTCTATTTTGTCATTTTAATTTTAAACATAATCATCTACTATTAAAATTCTGAGATTTTAATAAATTTAATAAAATTAGCATTTTAATGCAAAAGTATGCTCAATTCTCAAAAGGTTGATTCCATTTTTAAGACAACTTATAACTAAGGGAATATTTAAACCCAAATAATACAAAAAAATAAGATTCCCATTTGACACATTAGCATGGATGAAGGGTCAATGTTTAGGTCATTGCAGTCCAACCTAATAAGTATTTGAAATATAATAGACATAGAAACTAATCTAGGACCTAAGAAATGCAGAGATATTTTACTAACATGAAAGAGGAGAGGAGCTTTTTGTTGGATTTATTTTTATTATTCCTGCACCTATAACTTACATCTCTCCATGTTTCAGGAGCAAGTCGAAAATCTTACATATGCAGCTTTATGAAGAAATCTGATCGGTCAGATGAGAATGTTCTGCCTGTTTTTTTTTTTTTTTTTTTTTTTTTTGGTCCAATTCATTTTTAGCCCTTATTTCCCCGGGAGAAAGAAAATAGGAGTTTCTTCCTTTCATCCTTAGCAAGAATCTCACAACTGGTGCTGCCAATATTTCTGCAATGAAGTGTCTTAACAAAGATGAATTAACTCCAACACTGTTCTCCTTGATTTTTTCTCTCATTAGCTGCTTCTTTGCTGAGCCTTGACTCTTTCTGACCACTAATCTGAAGGACAGTCTATGAGTCACAAAGTACTGTATATTTGTCTTTAAGTATACACAATGAGACTTAGATCCTGGAGCAGGCTGTGGTGGGGCAGCAGGATGAAAACCTCCGTGGTTTATCTAGTCTGCTCTGTATACAATCACAGAAGCACCGGCTTAAGTTTGTGCATTTTCTTGTACATCAGGCTGTCAGGCCTGGTGGAATCTCCATTCTGTTAATAAGAAGGAATCAGAGAGAGAGGATAAAAGTGTAATGTAAAATGTAAACAGGGTATATCCTTATCTGTTTTCTGTTACTTATAGCAGAATACCTGAAACTGGGTAATTAATAAAGAAAAGATATTTACAGTTGTCAAGGCTGAAAAGTCCACGGTGAAAAAGCCCCATATCATGACAGCCTTCTTGCTGGTGGAGACCCTTCAAAGTCTCAAGGTGGTGCAGGATATCACATGCTGAATGGACTGAGTTTGCTAATGTGCTAGCTCTCTTCCTCTTCTTATAACACCACCAGCTGCTCTCCAATGATAATTCATTAATCCCTTAAGCTATTAATCCATTAATTCACAAATGGATTAATCTAGTCAGGAGAGCAGAGCCTCTTAAAGGTCACTCCTGTCAATACTGCCACATTGGAGATTAAATTTCAACTTGAGTTTAGGAAGGGACATTCACTCCATAGCATTCTGACCCTTGCCTCCCAAAACTTGTGTTCTTCTCACATACAAATACATTCATTCCATCCCCATAGCCCGAAGTCTTAACTTGTTTCAGCATTAACTCAAAATTTCAAAGCCCAAGGTGTCATCTGTGAGCCTGTGAAATCAAAACAAGTTATTTTCTTGTAAGATACAATGGTGAGAGAAGCATAGGATACAGATTCCTGCTCTGAAAGAGAGAAATAGGCAAAAAATGGTACAGAACCTATGAAATTCCAAAAGTCAGAAGAGTAGACATTGAGTTTTAAAACTCCAGAATAATCTTTGACTCCATGTCCGACATCTTCTGCACACTGGTGTGGGAGTTAAGCCTTGTCACTCTGGCTTAACTGGGCTCAGTCCACCCAGCTCTCCCAAGCTAATGTTGCCCTAGTAGATCTACAGTTCTGGGGTCTCAGTTGTAGTCCTGCTTCCATGGATTCACTAGGTCTTGCCCTGATGGGGTCTCTCGGCAACAGCTCCAGCCCCACATTTCTGCTAGGCATTGCTGTAATGGGGACTCTCTGTGGTGGCTCCATCCCCGTGACAAGTCTTTGTCTAGGCCTTCAGGCTTTCAGTGACGTATTCTGAAATCTGGGTGAAGGTTCTTGCTTTCAGCAAGCCTGCAGAATTAATAGCATGTGAACACTGCCAAGGTTTATCACCTGAACCTTCCAGAGCTGCTACATAAGACACACTTAGGGCTGCTTGAGCCATGGCTAGAGCAGCCATGGGGCACTGCACTGGAGTGTAGGGGAATAGAGTCCCAAGGAAATCCTGGGCAGTGAGCCTATGGAGAGCACCTTGGGCCTGTCCTCTGAAATCAATCTGCCCTCCTAGGTCGATTGGCCTGTGATAGGAGGGGCATCCTTGAAGATCTCTGAAGTGCCTTCAGGGTCTTTCTTTCACTGTCTTGAAAAACAGCACCTGGCTTCCTTCTATCTGTGTTAATCTCTTTAGCAAATGGTCACTAGGCTACACCTTTGTTTTTCTCTCCTGGACAGACTTCTTCACTTTCACAATCTTTAAGTGGCCAGACTGAGAATTTTCCACATCTTTCCACTCTGATTCCCTTTGAATTATAAACTCTATCTTTAAATTATTCTTTTGCTTCTGTATCTCACTGCAAGTGGCCAAAAGTAACCATGCAACTCCTTCTATATTTTACTTAGAAATGTCTTCTTCCTGATATCCCAGTTTATCACACTCATGTCTGGTCTTCCACAAGGCCTCAGGAATGGGCACAGTTCAGCCAAGCTCTTTTCCAATTGATAAGAAGAATGACCTTTCCTCTACTTTCCAATACTTTGTTCCTCAGTTCCATCTGAAACCTCATTAGAATGACCTTTATTGTCTATATTTCTATCAACATTCTGGTCATCCCACTTAACCTATCTTAAACTAGTTCAACCATTATGGAAAACAGTATGGCAATTCCTCAAGGATCTAGAACTAGATGTACCATATGACCCAGCCATCCCACTACTGGGTATATACCCAAAGGATTATAAATTATGCTACTACAAAGACACATGCACACGTATGTTTATTGCGGCACTATTCACAATAGCAAAGACTTGGAATCAACCCAAATGCCCATCAATGACAGACTGGATTAAGAAAATGTGGCACATATACACCATGGAATACTATGCAGCCATAAAAAAGGATGAGTTTGCGTCCTTTGTAGGGACATGGATGCAGCTGGAAACCATCATTCTTAGCAAACTATCACAAGAAGAGAAAACCAAACACCGCATGTTCTCACTCATAGGTGGGAACTGAACAATGAGCTCACTTGGACTCGGGAAGGGGAACATCACACA
>NC_045436.1:25109844-25166696 GCF_002776525.5 Piliocolobus tephrosceles | reverse complement strand
ATAGCAAAGACTTGGAATCAACCCAAATGTCCATCTGTGACAGACTGGATTAAGAAAATGTGGCACATATACACCATGGAATACTATGCAGCCATAAAAAACGATGAGTTTGCGTCCTTTGTAGGGACATGGATGCAGCTGGAAACCATCATTCTTAGCAAACTATCACAAGAAGAGAAAACCAAACACCACATGTTCTCACTCATAGGTGGGAACTGAACAATGAGCTCACTTGGACTCGGGAAGGGGAACATCACACACTGGGGCCTATCATGGGGAGGGGGGAGGGGGGAGGGATTGCATTGGGGAGTTATACCTGATATAAATGATGAATTGATGGGTGCTGACGAGTTGATGGGTGCAGCACACCAACATGGCACATGTACACATATGTAACAAACCTGCACGTTATGCACATGTACCCTAGAACTTAAAGTATAATTAAAAAAAAAAAAAAAAAAAAAAGAAGTTCCAAACCTTCCTGACTCTTCTTGTCGTCTAAGTCCTCACCAGAAGCTAGGTTTTCTCTAACCCGCTCCTCCAAGGTTCTTCCAGCCTCTGTTCATTACCCAGTTTCAAAGCTGCTTTCACGTTATCAGGTATTTCTTATCAGCAACGCCACATTCTTAGTACCAATTTTTTCTGTTTTAGTCTTTTTTCTTTTGCTGATAACAGAATACCTGAAACCAGGTAATTTCTAAAGAAAAGGAATTTATTTCTAATACTTACAGAGACTGAGAAGTCCAAGCTTGAAGTGTCACATGTCGTGAGAGCCTTCTTGCTGGTAGAAACTCTGTACAAAGTCCTGAGGCATTACATGCAGGGCATTACATGGTGAGGGGACTGAGTGCAGTGATGTGCTAGCTCAGGTCTCTCCTCTTCTTACAGAGCCACAGGTTTCTCTCCCATGATAACTCATTTATTTATTAACCCATTAATCCATTTATGAGGGCAGAGCCCTTATGATCCCATAATCTCTTAAAGGCAACACCCCTCAATACTGCTACATTGGGGATTCAGTTTCAACATGAGTTTTAGAGGCAACATGCAAACGATAGAAAAGTAAAAGCAAAATATGGGTTTTTTTTTTTTTTTCAGTATCAATAATATGTAGGCAGACCACCATAGAAGGGAAAAGATTTCCCCTTATAGTTTTGAAATTAGATCTTCAATTTGTTTTTATTTGATAGAATAATAAATTCCAGTAAATTTTCTTTGTACTGAACATATGCAAATAGAAATTTTACATAAAATAAAAAATAATGAGAACATTTTACATTTGTGCTGCGCTTTTTTCTTTTTGGAATAATTCACATATATTATCACCAGAAATACACATTACCTTTATTCTACTCTCTTTGAGGAATGGCAAAATCTATGCCTGTGAGGTTTCTGGGTACAACCAAAACCAGTGAGAAATTTTGGGTCTGAAACACACAGATTTGGTGTTTGCTTTGATATGTGGTCCAAAAAGCAGAGAAGATCTGACATAAAATGGGCTCTAGACCAATGAGATGCATAAAATATCCAGCAGATGCAAACTCTAAACCTCCCTGAAAGATTGTTGTCTTGTCATGAGGAATTATCACTGAAAAAAGAATCTTCACTAAAGATGAATGTATAATCAATACTTAAAAACAAAATTGTGAGAGTCATCAAGCAATAAACAGTAATGTTATAAAAATAAACCATGTAATATTGGTTTTTTATGAACCATGATCTGAAAAAATATAAACATCATTTTTCATGATATGAAAAAATATAAACATTTTTAAAGACATAAGAAAGTAAACACAATCTTAGGAACAGAATAAGACTTCAAAAGAACTTCAGAACAATAATTTAATATTCAGTGAATGATTTAGCAGCAAATTATATATGTCATAGAGGAAACTAATAACCTAAAAAGAAATCTGAGGAAATAACTCAGAAAGCTCCATGGAGAAATAGAGAGAAAGGGGATGAAATAAGAAGACCCAAACTACAACTAACAGCAGTTTCAAAGAATTAGAACAAAAGGAAATTAAATCAATATGGTGTTGACACATAGAAAAACAAACAGGCCAAAGAAACAGAATAGGAAGTACTGAAATACATATACATATGAACACATGATTTATGACAAAAGTGATTTAAATGTAATATAAAAGGCATAACAATAAATCAACTAAAAGACAATATGGGAGAATATCTTCAAGACTTTGAGAGTAAGCAAATATTTTTATAGAGAGCACAAAAAACACTAACCATAAAGAAAAACACTGATACACATTATTAAGATCATACAAAAGCAAGCTATTGTCTAGAACACACTTATAATGTATTTAGCTGGCAAATAACTCATTCAGAATGCGTAAAGAACTCTTACCAATTGTTATGGTCTGCATATTTGTGTACTCCCAAAATTCATGCTGAAATCTTTATCCCAAAGGTAAAGATTTACATAGTAGGGCCTTTGGGAGGTGATTAGATATTGAGAGTATAGCCCTCATAAGTGTAATTAGTGTCCTTATAGAGGAGATCTTCGCCCCTTCTACCAGAGAGAAGGTGCTATCTATGAGCCAGAAAGCAAGCCCTCTTCAGACAATGAAATTGCTGGTGTGTTGTTCAAGGACTTTCCAGCTTCCAGAACAACGGGAAATAAGTTTTTGTGGCTTATAACCTACCTAGTTTATGATATTTTGTTAAAGTAGCTAGAACAGACTAAGATACCAGTAAGTAGGAAAAAGGCAGATAAGCCAAGAGAAAAATGTGCAAAGGACTTCAAAAAGGGAATATTAAAAAACCCAACATTTGTAAAGTGTTCAAATTAATTAATTGCTAGGAAAATGCAAATCATAACCACAGTGATACCCCACTACATATGTACTAGATTAGATAACATTTACAATTCTGGGGCTGGGTGCAATGGCTCACACATGTAATCCCAGCACTTTGGAAGACCTAGATGAGTTGATCACTTGAGCCCAGGAGTTCAATACCAGCCTAGGCAACATGGTGAAACTCTGTCTCTACAACAACAACAAAAAAGAATACAAAAATTAGCTGGGCATGGTGGCATATACCTACAGTTCCACATACTCAGGGGAGGCTGAGGTTGGAGGATCACTTGAGCTCAGGAGGTCAAGGCTGCAGTGAGTGGCAACTGCACCACTGCACTCCAGCCAGGGCAACAGTGAGAACCTTTCTCAAAAAATACAATAAAATAAAAAATAAGTAAAATAAAATAAGATTCTGGTAAGGAAGATATCATCAAGATGGTTGAGTAGAGATACCCAGTACTTGCCTTCTCCACAAAGAAGGATCAAAACAACTAGAAAACCACATGTCAAATAGTGTCTGGGAAAAAATACTAGAATATGGCAAGAAAGTAACAAAGATACCCTGAAGTATAGAAACTCAGGATAGAAGCATAACTCAGGATGGAAATAAAGAGAAGGAAGTGAGGCACCCAGCCACAATCAGCTTGGAACCCAGATAAAAACGTTAAGTGGAGATCCCTAGGAATCCACATTCCCACCATAAATTCCTGCAATCCTAGTTACAGGAGAGCCCCACAGTACTCACACAGTCTCAACGCAGTGTAGGGAGCTGTCTAGAGTCCTTGTGACTGCATTACTCCAGGGAGGAAGACTCACACTGAGTTCCCCACCGACACTCCCCAGGATCCAGGCTACCACAACATGGTACTATTTTGAAGTGAGAACCACTGCCGGAGTGCATCCTCTCCAAGAGCCCAATTGCCCCTGCACCTCCACATCTCTGGGGCCCTTCACTCATCCCACCACACCCACACCAGAAGGCTGCAGGACAATGGCCTAAGCTAGATCCAGTGGTGCATCTGCGAACCAGGCACCTGAACCCAGGCAGCTCCCTACATGCTCAGGAACAGGTGGTACAGTGCAGCAAGGAGGTCACTCAAAATAGAGAGGGAGCCACATGTGACGTTCCCAGACCACCCAGCCTGCCACCACCTGTGACCCCTTCTACTTGAAGAGCAGAATCATCATCTGCCTATGAACTCCCTCAAGGATGATGAGAACTGAACCACCTGAGGCCTGCTGCCACAAGTGACCACAACTACTCTAGCTGTAGAACAGTGAGGTGCCATCACTAGAACCCAAGGACTGGCTCACCTAGGCCTTCTTCGGCCTGCTTCCAGCAGCAACTCCACCTACTCCAGTAGCAGAGCTGCCAAGCACCTTCAAATCTCACCAGCATTTCCTATCAAGGGCCCGCTCTCACCAGTGACCCTTCCCACTTCAGTGATATAGATGCTCGGTCACACAAAGCATCTAAATCTCGGTCACCCCCAGTCACACAAAGGCTCACTGCAGTGACAACCTTACTCCAGAAATGGAACTGCCATGCACCCCACTCAAGGGCTTGAGAACCTGCTCACCTGGGGCCGACCTTTGCTGGCAATCTTGCCCCTTCCAAAGACAAAATTGCCATGCCCTGTGCCCACTCTTGTAAGTCCCAAAGACTGGCCCACTTGGGACCATTGCTAATGGTAACCCTGTGCTTTTGACCAGAAGAGCTGTCATGTACCGTTCCAGGGCCTAAGACTAGGCCCACCTGGTAGACACCCTCTGCCACTGCCAGCAAAGCACGCTCCATAAACACACTCAATAAACACACGGTCTCCATAAACACCCTCATCTAGGCCACTTAGGCACTCATAAACACTGCTGACATAGATTACCGCCAAAGATGTCATATGGAGACTACACTATTGTGCCCAACAAGAACCAAAGCCAAAGCACCCATCCAACTGACATTATGAGAAAAATCCACAGAAAAAAAAAAGGCTTTCCATACAAAAGTCAGAAGGACTTTCTAAAAATTAGAAGACATTACTGTTCCACCAAATGTACAGATACTAATGTAGGAATACAAGAAACATTAAAAAGGCAGAAAATAAGAAAAGGACATCTCTAAGGAATCACAATTATTCTCCAGTAACAGAGTCCACAAAAAAGTAAATCTGCTAGATGCCTGAGAAAGATTTCAAAATAATGATACAAAACTCAGTGGAATACAAGAGAACACAGATGGATAACACAAATAAATCAGGAAAACAATTCATGATCTAAATGAGAGATTCAGCAAAGAGATAGGTATCATGAAAGAAACAAACAGAATATTGGTACTAAAGAATGTAATGAATAAAACACTAAAACACAATCAAGAGTTTCAATAATAGACTAGATCAAGATAAAGAAAGAATTTCTGAACTTGAAAACAGAAGTCTTTTGAAATAACTCAGTCAGACAAAAAAAAAACAACAAAAGAATAGAAAAGAATAAAGAAAACCTGCAAGACTTATGGAACACCATTAAGAAACACATTTTTGCTTTTGGAAGTTTCAGATGAAGGAAAAGAAAAAAGTATAGAAAACCTATTTAATGAAATAATAGCTGAAAATTTCATAAGTCTGTAAAGAGATGTGGACATCCAGATCCTCAAATTGATTCAACCTCCAAAAATGTTCTCTCTGAGGCACAATACAGTGAAACTGGCAAAAAGCAAAGACAAAGAATTTTAGAAACAACAAGTGAAAAGTGTTAAGTCAAAAATAACAAAATATCTATCAGACTTACAGCAGATTTCTCAGATTTCTCTCTTTACAGGCCAGGAGAGAATGAGATTTTATACTCAAAGTGCTGAAAGAAAATAACTGCCAGTGAAGACTAACATACCCAGCAAAGCTATCTTTCAGAAATAAAAGAGAAATAAAATCTCTTCCAGACAAGAAAAAACTGAAGGAAATCACCACCACTAGGTTGGTTCTGCAAGAAATGCCTAAGAGAGTCCAACATCCACAAGTTAAAGTGCAAGAACTACAATTATGATAACACAGTAAAATATAAAACTCACTGATAGAGCAGGCATACAAATGAGAAAGAGAAATAAATCAAATTATATTACTACAAAAAAAAACCCCACAAAGATAAATAATAAGAGAGGAATAAAGAAACAAATGATGAACAAAACAACCAGAAATAACCAACAAAGTGACAGGAGTTAAGTCTGTACCTATCATTAAGAACCTTTAATGTAAACAGTTTAAATCCCCCAATTAAGAGATAAAGACTGGCTTAATAAACAAAGAATCAAGACCTAACTATATGCTACCCAAAAGAAACTCACTTCACCTGTAAAGACTAAAAGCAAAAGGATAAAAGAAAGATATCCACACAAATGGAAACCAAAAGTTTAGAGCAGGAGTAGCTTTACTTACATAGGATAAAATAGAATTTAAGTCAAAAACTATAAAGACAGACAAAAAGGTAGTTATATAATTAGAAAAGGATCAGTTTCACAAGAAAATGTAACAATAGTAAATATATATGCACACAACTCCAGAGCACCCAGATATATAAAGAAAATATTATTAGAGCTAATAAGAGAGGTTGGGAACCTTATCACCCAGCCCTCAGCATTGGACAGATCAACAAAGAAAATCAACAAAGAATTGGATTTTAACTGCACTATAGACCAAATGGGCCTAACTGACATTTACAGAACATTTTATCCAACATCTGTAGAATACACCTTCTTTTAATCAGCATGTAAAATTTTCTCCAGGATAGACCAATTGTTGGGCTACAAAACAAGTATCAACAAATTTTTAAAACACAAAATCATGTCAAATATATTTTCAAATCAGGATGGAATAAAACTAAAAATCAATAACAAGAAAAACTTTGGAAACTTTACAAATGCATGGAAATTAAACAACATGGCTCTGAATGACCAATGAATCAATAAAGATCCTTTAAAAAGCATTCTTTTTTAAAATTTATAAAACAAATGCAAATAGAAACACAACATAAGAAAACCTATGGGATACAGCAAAAGCAATCATAAGTGGAAAGTTTGTAGCAATAAATGCCTACAACAAAAAAGAAGAAATATTTTAAATAAACGATATAATGTTGCACTTCAAGAAAATAGAAAGCCAAGAAAAACCAAATCCAAGATTAGTTGAAGGAAATAAATGATAGAGATCAAAGCAGAGCTTAATGAAATAGAGACTAAAAAAAATCAAAATATCAATGAAATGAAAAAGTTTTTTAAGAAGATAAACCAAACTGGCAAACTGTTAGCTAAACTAACCGGAAAAAAGAGAAATAATTCAAATAAATAAAATTAGAAATGAAAAAGGAGACATTACAACTGATACCAGAAAAATACAAGAGTAGTTCAACACTATTATGAACAACCATGTGCTAAGAAGTTGGAAAATCTGGAGAAAATGGATACATTTCTGAATACATACAATCACCAAGATTGAACTATGAAGAAATAAAACCTTGAACAAAACAATAACAAGTAATGAGATTGAATCAGTAATAAAAAGTCTCCCAACAAAGAAAAGCCCAGGAATGGCAAAATTAACTGCTGAATTCTACAAAAATTTTAAAGAGAAACAAACACCAATTCTTCACAAACTGTTCCAAAAAAATTGAAGAGCAAGAAATTCTTCCAAATTTATTCTACAAGGCCAGCGTTACATTGATATAAAAATAGCACAAGGATGCATTGTAAAAGGGAAACTGCAGACCAATATTCCAGATGAATATAGATACAAAAATACTCAAAATAATACTAGCAAATAAACCCAGTAGCACATCAAAAAGATTATACACCATGATCAAGTGGTATTTATCAAAAGGATGCAAGGATAGTTCAACAAATGCAAATCAATAAATGTGATACCTCATATCAATATAATGAAGGACAAAAATCATGATTATCTCAATAGATGCAGAAAATGCATTTGATAAAATTTCACATCTCTTCATGATAACAACTCTTAAAAAAATAGGTATAAAGGGAATGTATATTAACAAAGTAAAAGTCATGTATGACAAAACCACAGCTAACATCATACCAAACAGGGAAGAATTTAAAGCTTTTCCTTTAAGAACTTTACAGAACATTTCATCCAACAGCTGTGGAATACACATATTATACACATACAAGAAAAGGATACCCACTTTTGCCACTTTTATTCAACACAGTACTAGAATCCTAGCCAGAGTAATTAGGCTAAGCAATAGAAATAAATGGCCTCAAAATTTGAAAAGAAGTCAAATTATCTCTGTTGCAAACTACAGAGCTTATATCTAGAAAAACCTAAAGACTATACCAAAAAAAAAATTCAGAGCTGATAAATGAATTCAATGAAGTTATGGAATATAAAACAAACATACAAACATCAATAGCATTTCTATACACTAGTAACAAGCTAACTGAAAAGGAAATTATGAAAGTGATTCATTTACAATAGCTATAAAAAGTTAAAATACCCAGAAATTAAGCAAAGAGGTGAAAGATCTTCAAAAGAAAAACTATGAAACATTAACGAAGAAATTGAAGAGAACAGAAAAAAATGGAACGACATCCCATATTCATAGATGGGAAAAATTAATATTGTCAAAATGATGATACTACCCAAAGCCATCTGAAGATTCATTATAATCCCAATCAAAACATCAATGACATTCTTCACAGAAATAGAAAAAAAAATCTTAACTTCATATGTGCCAAAAAGGACCCTGAATAGCCAAAGTGATCCTGATACAAAAGAACAAAGCTGGGAGCATCACACTACTTGAGATTATAGTACAAAGCTATAGTAACCAAAGCAGCACGTTACTGGTATTAAAAACAGACACATAGACCAGTGAAACAGAAGGGAGTACCCAGAAATAGGTCCACATATTTACAATCAGCTGAATCTTGACAAAAACACCATGAACATACACTGAGGAAAGGATGGTGCTGGCAAAACTTGGTATCAATGTGCTGAAAAACTAAAACTAGATCCTTATCTCTCACCATATAAAAAATCAATGCCAAATGAATGAATGTCTTAAATGTAAGACCCAAAACTGTAAAACTAGTAGAAGAAAACACAGGAAAAATGCTTCAAAATATTGATCTTGGCAAAGATTTTATGGATAGGACTCTAAAAACACAGGCAACAGAATCAAAAATAGACAAACGAGATTATATTAAGTGAAAAAGCTTCTGCACAGTAAAGTAGACAATCAAGTGAGTGAAGAGACAACTGAAACAAAAATGGGAGGAAATAATTGGAAACTATTCATCTGACAAGAGATTAATATCCAGTATATGCAAGGAACTCAAACAATGCAACAGTAAAAATAATAATATTGATAATAATTGGATTAAAAATTGACAAATTAGCTGAACAGACAGTTCTCAAAAGAAGACATACAAATGGCCAACAGGTATATGGAAAAATGCTCGACATCACTAATCATTAGAGAAATACAAATCAAAACCACAATAAGACAGCATCTCACTTCAGAATAGCTATTATCAAAACTACAAAAATAACAAATTCTGGTAATGATGCAGAGAAAAAGACACCCTTATACAATGTTGACAGTAATGTAAATTAGTATAGCCATCATGGAAAACAGCATGAAAAGTTCTCAAAAAACTAAAATTATAACTATTATATAATCTAGCAATACTACTTCTGGATATTTATCCAAAGGCAAGAAAAATCAATATATCAAAGAGATATCTGTACCCTTATGTTTACTGCAGCCCTATTCACAATAGCCAAGATATGGAATCAACCCAAGTGTTCATTAGCAGATGAATACATACAGAAAATGTGGTATATATACAGAATGAAATAATATTCTACCACAAAAATAATGAAATCCTATCATTCACAACAACATGAGATATTATATTGAGTGAAATAAGTCAGGCACAGAAAGGTAAGTACTACATGTTCTCACTCACATATTGATTGATGCTATAAATTTTGAGCTCATACGAGTATAATAGAATGGTGGTTACTAGAGGCTGGGAAGAGTGGCAGGAAGGAGGATAGAAGGGGGTTGCTTAACAGACACAAAATCATAGCTAGATGGGAGGAATAAGTTCTGGCATTCTCTAGCACTGTGGGGTGGTTATGGTTAACAAGAATTTATTGTATATTTTCAAATAGCTAGAAGAAAGGATTTTGAATGTTCTCAACAGGAAGAAATGCTCAATGTTTGAGGTGATGGATGTGCTAATTACCCTGATTTAGTCATTACAGATTGTACACATGTATTAAAATAACACTTTGTACCACACAAATATGTATAAGTATTATGTGTCAATTAAAAATAAATTCTAAAAAAAGCATGGTAATGTGAAGCTGATATGATTTGACTGTGTCCCTACCTAAATCTCATCTTGTATTGTAGCTCCCACAACTCTCAGATGTCATGGGAGGGACCCCCTAGGAGGTAATTGAATCATGGGACAGGTCTTTCCCATGCTGTTCTCATGATAGTGACTAAGTCTCATGTGATCTGATGGTTTTGTAAAGAGGAGTTTTCTTGCACAAGCTCTCTCTTCCCTGCTACCATGTAAGATGTGAGTTGCTCCTCCTTGCCTTTCACCATGATTGTGTGGCCTCCCCAGCCACGTGGAACTGTGAGTCCATTAAACCTCTTTTTCTTTATAAATCACCCAGTCTCAGGTATGTATTTATTAGCAGCATGAACATAGACTAATACAGTAAATTGGTACCAGTAGAGTGGGGCACTTTTGTAAAACTACCTGAAAATATGGAAGCAACTTTGGAACTGGGTGACAGGCAGAGGTTGGAACAGTTTGAAGGACTCATGAGGGAACGTTTGGAACTTCCTAGAGACTTGTTGAATGCCTTTGACCAAAATACTGATAATCATGTGGTCAATGAAGTCCAGGCTGAGGTGGTCTCAGATGGAGATGAGGAACTTATTGGGAACTAGAGTAAAGGTGGCTCTTGCTATGTTTTAGCAAAGAAACTGGTGGCATTTTGCCCCTGCCCTAGAGACTTGTGAAACTTTGAACTTGAGAAAGATAATTTAGGATATCTGCCGAAGAAATTTCTAAGCAGCAAAGCATTCAAGATATGACTTGAGTGCTGTTAAAAGCATTCAGTTTTAAAGGGAAAACAGCATAAAAGTTCAGAAAATTTGCAGCCTGACAATGCAATAGAAAAGAATAACTCATTTTCTGAGGAGAAATTTCTGAGGAGAAACTCATTTTCTGAGCAGAAATTTGCATAAATAACAAGGAGCCAAATGTTTATCACCAAGACAATGGGGAAAATGTCTCCAGGGCATGTCAGAGACATTTGCGGCAGCCCTTCCCTTCACAGGCCCAGAGACCTAGGAGGAAAAAAGTGGTTTTGTGGGCTAGGCCCAGGGCATCCCTGCTCTGGCAGCCTAGAAACTTGGTGCCCCGTGTCCCAGCTGCTCCAGCCATGGCTAAAATGGGCCAAGCAACAATTCAGGTGGTGACTTCTGAGGGTGCAAGCCCTAAGCCTTGGCAGCTTCAACATGGTGTTGAACCTGCAAGTGCATAGAAGTCAAGAATTGAGGTTTGGGAACCTCCACCTAGATTTCAGAGTATGTATGGAAGTGCCTGGATGCCCAGGCAGAAGTTTGCTGCAGGGGCAGGACCCTCATGGAGAACCTCTTCTAGAAGAATGCAGAAGGGAAATGTGGGATCAGAGCCCTTACACAGAGTCCCTACTGCGGCACCACCTAGTAGAGCTGTGATAAGAGAGCCACTGTCCTCTAGACCCCAGAATGATAGATCTACCAAGAGCTTGCACTATTGGGCTGCTTCCAATTTTGGACTATAGGTTGAGTATTCTTTATACAAGATGCTTGGGAACGGAAGTGATTTGGATTTTGGACTTTTTCAGATTTTGGAATCTGGAAAAGCATATGGAAGAGCCACAGACACTCAATGACAGCCTGTGAAAGCAGCCAGGAGGGGGTTTATACCCTGCAAATCCACATGGGTGGAGTTGCCCACGGCCATGATAGCCTACCTTTTGCATCAGTGCAACCTGGATGTGAGATACGGAGTCAAAGGAGATCAGTTTGGAGCTTTAAGATTTGACTGCCCCACTGGAATTTGGACTTTCATGAGGTCTGTAGCCCCTTCATTCTGGCCAATTTCCCTCATTTGGAATAGATGCATTTACCCAATGTTTGTACCCTGATTGTACCTAGGAAGTAACTAACTTGCTTTCAATTTTACAGGCTTATAGACAGAAGGGACTTGCCATGTCTCAGATGAAATTTTGGACTGTGGACTTTTGAGTTAATTCTGAAATTAGTTAAGACTTTGGGGGACTGTTAGGAAGGTATGATTGATTTTGAAATGTGAGGACATGAAATTTGGGAGGGGCCAGGGGCAGAATGATATGGCTTGGCTGTGTCCCCACTCATATCTAATCTTGAATTGTAGCTCCTGCAATTCCCACGTGTCATGAGAGATACCTAGTGGAAGGTAATTGAATCATAAAAACAGGTCTTTCTCATGCTGTTCTTGTGATAGTGAATAAGTTTCATGTTTTTATAAAGAGGAGTTCCCCTGCACAAGCGCTCTCTTCCCTGCCACCATGTAAGATGTGACTTGCTCCTCCTTGCCTTCTGCTATGATTGTGAGGCCTCCCCAGCCACGTGGAACTGTGAGTCCCTTAAATCTCTTTTCCTTTATAAATCACCCAGTCTCAGGTATGTCTTTATTAGCAGCATGAAAACAAATGAATACAGAAGATTTGATCTGAATGTGGAGTGAGGTATACACTGCTGTTGGGAGTGTAAAGTGGCATAACTTCTTTGGAAAGCTGATAGTGTCTATCAAACCTATACAAACCTCATTATTTTATTCCACTTCCAGGACTCATCTAAGAGGTATGATAGATATACGAATCCAAAAACATGAACAATAATGTTTACAGAAGTATTGTTTGTAATATAGATTGAGCGCCACTGACCCTAAATTTTAAAATTAAAAATGCTCCAACATCCCCAAGTTTTTGAGCCACAAGAGGAAAATTCCAAATATGACCGCATGTGATGAGCCACAGTCAAAACTTTGTTTCATGCACACAATTAAAAATATTATATAAATTACCTTCAGCCTACGTATATAAGATATACATGAAACATAAATGAATTTCATGTTTAGACCTGGGTCCCATCCATAAGCTATCACATTATGTGTGTGAAAATATTCTAAAATCTGAAAAATTCAAAATCCAAAACACTTCTTTTCCCAAGCATTTTGTATAAAGAATAATCAACCTGTAGTCCAAAATTGGAAGAAACCCAGCAGTTCATTAATGTTGGAACATACAAGTAAATGGTGCATATTCAAACAAGCGAAGACCACATATCATTTCAAGGAAACAAGTTCTGTGAAATGACATTGATAAATTTAACAAATTTTGTCAGATGCAAAAGAATATATTTATATATGAAATTCAAAAACAGGCAAAACCCAATATATGGTGACAGAAATCAAGATGATGGTTGCCTTTGGGGAGAAGGTAAGGGTAGTGAACTAGAAAAGGACCTGGAGAGAGGTTTCTGGAGTACAGGAAATATTCTATTTCTTTATTTGTGTATTGGTTGCATGAATGTGCTTACTTTGTGATAATTCATATATACAAGCTATACATGTATTATTTGTTTCTACATTTATTTACTACAGAAAAAGAAAGTTTATTTCTATAGTAAATAAATATTAAATTTATTTTTATGAATAAAATGTTTTTAGGTTTGTTATTAAATGTTTTATTATTTTAAATAAAATGTAAATAAAAATAAGCAATTCTAGTTAGGACTCTGTTTTTGGGAATTAGCTTTGTGAAGACCCTTCTCTGAAAGAAATGTGTCCAGTAGTTCATTGAGATCACATTACCAAAGTGCACAGAATTGGGAATCAAGGTACCTGGGTCCTAGGTCCACTCTGACATAACTAGTTCTCTTACTGGAACAAGTCATGTGACATGTCTGGTCTTCATGTATTCTTTAGGGAAAGAAGGCGTTTGAGCTAATCTTTAACATTTCTCTCAACTTTAGAAGTCTCATGTTTCTCACGATTCCTCTAATCAGATAAGCGTTGATTGCTGAGCCTATAAAGTATATGCTTTCCTTCTTACACAGTTACAGTAAAATCCAGATTAAAGAGAGGGAAATGTCAGTGTTAAGAAGAGCATATTATACGGTATGTTGGCAAAGACTCATTTACAAAAGTACACGATGTGCCATGAAACGTATGCAGTACAAAGATAATTTTTTCCTCTCCATGTGACCTTTTGAAATCAGAAATATTATTTATAGAATCCCCCCTTGCCATTTATGCCCAAAACATTTCTGACCTTTGCAAATGCAAGGCATAGAACTCTGAGTGTGACTTTAACAATCAATTAATAAAGATTACAAAGATATTTACCCACGTAGTTAAAAAGAAAAGTTTCTTAAAAAACCTTTAAAGCAGCCAGATGAATAGCCTAATAAATGATAAAGGTCATGTTGACTAGAGAGCACACTCCTTAACTCTTCTAAATAATCATTTCAGTCTGGCTGTTGTCTGATAAGAGAGTTAATTACCCCATATTTCAATTCTAAAAGCAACCTGAGATCTCAATTAAATGCTCAAGATGTGGAAAAGTACCAGTTTTTGTTGTTTTCATCCATTTTCTTTGTGATGTGAACGTGACAATTTGGTGATAGCAGTACTTTCCCTTTCTTGTTCCCCTCTGAAGTCCATGATCCCTTTCTGGGTGCTCCTGAGTTCTAACTTACGACATCCCCACATGGTTGGAGGAGAGCTAATTAGTTTCCACTACTTTCATAAGTTTTCACAGTGGGATTTTTGTTTGCCATCACAGTGTCCTGAAGACCAGGACATTACTCCTGAAACATACAGTGACTTGCCCTTTCGCATCTTTGAGCCAGTTTCTTGAAATCCAGTAACGGGTGTGAAATAAATTTTATACTATGCCAACTTGCCTCTCCCATTTTCTTTTCATTCTAATAATAATTTTTAAATAATTATAATAACAAGGTGATATTTCAACATCAGACATTTCAGCCATTGCTTTATCTCTCTCATACTTCAGGATGGGGAGCATATTCATACAGCCCTAAATTTAGGAAACTACAGCTCTATTGTTCCTTGCTTTTCACACAAATTCCCCATTCATTTTCTGTTCCTGCTTTTTCTTTGTAGCCCCATTTTTCTTTGCCTCATCAGCATGTCCTGTACATAAATGTTTTCAGTCTAACCACTGCAAAAATGAGCCTGGCCAAAAAAGACTTTTGTCACAGTTGCTCCATCAAGCTTAACTTTTCCTTCCTAGGGTCATTCCACAATTTAGATGGCAATTATGGCAATTTTAGCCAATTGAGAGTGGAGGAAGAGATTACAATATTTAATATTGCAATTTTCAGGTGCAGTATTTTTGGAACCCAAATAACATCTGCAAACTGAAATGAACAATATTAAGCCAACAACAGGCAATGAAATATTCCATGAGTGTTTGACTAGGAGTTTCTCATGACTTCTTTCTATTCTATTTTGATTGAAAAAGAAACTCGCACAAAGACACTAAATTAAAAGAAACATTTAATACATAGGTGTTTCAGAAGTCTTATTAAAGCCCATATTGTTAAATATGGAAAAGCATATGTTAAATATGGAAAAGCACTCTGGCCAAGAGTTTAGTGCTGCTTCTAAACAATAACTTATGAACACCCATTCAGCTGCCTATTTTCCACTCTTAATTCTCATGTTACTAGGAATTTGAAGCAAAATTATTTGAATTCCATGGCCACCCACAGTTCCATAACCAAATCTGTGAATAAAAGGAGTTAGCAAAATATGATACTAAGCTAACTATAAATAATATAACTGGTTATAATAAACTGAATTTTGATGTTTTAAAAAGCAAATTATCTTTTGTCGAGGTTATATGTTTTTTCAAAGACTATGACATTTGTATTCAAAAAAAAAAAAAAAAAACTTCCAGAAAACAAAATGGAAAACTATTGATGACCAAGCCTTAGACAGAATAGATTATTCAAGTATGTAAACCAATTCTACCTTTCTCTGGCCAAAAAAAGTGAATGGAGTCAGATCTCCTAATGTCCTTGAAGTTACTAGCTATACTGGCTCCTAGCATATCAGTGTAACTGACAGTTTTCCACCAAATATGAAGTTGCTGGTAGATGTCAGGCCCTGATAGGCAGGTGAAGAATGAGAAGAGGTAAGTGAATCAGCAAACAGAACAGGATAATGCTGAAAGCTATGTGGAGGCATGTTTTCCAACAGCCAAAGATCAAGATAATAATTCAGCATGCATGATGGTCTGGGTGACTGATGGATATCACCATAGTAATGAGTACCAATCAGCTATTTCAAGAAGAAAATTGAGTTTAAGTAGCTGATAAGCACTGTGTGTGGATAACAGTCTGAAATCAAATAGGGAGTATAATTCAGTCATTAACATCTCCACAGCCAATCGGATGGATTTTCTTTCATCCCTCAAGGTCCGTTTTATGTTGCATAGGTACTGCCTGAATTTAAGCTTCATCTTCTTTTATTTCCATTTCCCATCTTCTTATGGAAACACTAATGAGCTGTAAAAATAGCCCAGAGGCAGACAAAATAGAGAGGAGAAATAAAGGATAAGGATAATCTACAAACTAAAAAAAATCATTCCCAGAAAAATTAAGAGTGTGTTAGTGATGCCTTAAAATGATGAAAATTATCTCCAAAAATACTTTTATAAAAACTTATTGGAGAATATTAAAAATGCCTTAAAGTTCCTGCCACAGAAAACTCATGTTCATGCAACTTTGATTTGGCTGCTCTTACAAATGAAAATTGTCCATAGAAGAATGGCTGAGTATAGCATGCTTATGGAATCTTAGCATTAGAGGGCTAGATTTTCTGAAGTATCTAAATAACAAAGGATTCAGGTGTGAATGAAATTGTATAGAAGGCTAGAACTGAAAACATTGGGAGGGACTTAACTAAATGTCAGCTGAAATACAGGAAACCTGGACAGGGAGAGTAAATATTAGACTGAAAAGGGAATTGCATTTTCAAGACTATATTGTATACCTAGCGAAATGCTGGGCACTGGCACATATATCATTTTAATTAATACTTAACAACAACCCAATGAGTTCACTGTTACTATCCTTACGCAGATGACAAAACAAGACTGAGAAATCAATTAACCTGCTCAAGACCACAATTAGAAAATGTTAAAAAGAAAGTCTTTCTGATTACGGAGCCCTTGCTCTCCTTCACTTCAGACAATTATCTTAGAGCAAATAAATAGAAGGAGTTGGAGAGTCAGGCAGGTGACATGGGTGCAGGGAGTTTTCCTGTATATTTTAGTTATTTTGTCTAACAAAATAAGTTGGGAAAATCCTTTGCACAGTAAATTAGGCTTCATTAAAATGAATTTACAAAAGTTTCTGAAAGGCAGATATTTTATTAAATTTTTATAACACATAAAGATTGGTCATTTGTGTTATTATTCCCAGATTGCCTTGTAGAGTGTCTGCATGAAGTGTTTGCTGAGTAACAAGAAGACAGAAACTAGATGATGTCCGTAAGAAAAGATCTTTCTTACAATCCCCTGAGGAAGTAGCCAGATCACTCATTTGTGTCTTGGTGCTCTGTCATGGTTAGAACTTCCACAGAATTTTGCTGATTTGCATTTTGGATAGGGCACTCTCGTACTAACTCTCCTGTATTTTGGAAGTTTAAGTTATTCTCCTAAGAAAGGAGCTTAAGATGTAAATATATTAAATAAGAACACTCTGTTTAGAGTGGTTTAATATAACAATAATCATTTTATGTTAAAGCACTAGCACACAGTCATTTGTTTTAATATGAAAATAAATTTTCATTTAATCTCACTTGTTCTCATTCAAATGTCTCACTTGTCCACATCTAAATTACATAGATAATAAAGTTAATTTAAATGTTCATTTAATGTGATGTACAAGGCCATTTAATATTATATAAGCCGAATGATTTCATCATTTTCATTCCTGAACTAGATATATTGTTTTCAAAAATGACCTAAAATATTTTTTGATTTTGTGTCCTTATCAGTACAAATATTTTAACTATATACAAATATCTGTATATTTATAACACTCATACACACACACACAAACACTCCTTTTCCAATGGGAAAAACACTCCTTTTCCCAAAGCATTTAACTCCCTGTCCCAAATGAACAAGCCAAAGCACAAAAACCTGAGGATTTTTCTCTAAATGAAACAAAATTGAATAAGCTTTCTGGATTCTGGACTCCTGAACTGGGCAATATGGCCCTGACATTGGCAGTAGAAGGCGGTGTCTCATCACATTAGCTTACCAACAGAACAACTTAAAGTGATGCGTAACTGTCAAAAGACCAGCCCAATACATCAGCTCCAAATCAACTGTTTGTTTTGTCTCAGTCCTTCTTAGACAAACACAAATTATCAAATGTTTAAGAAATGTCTTGAATATAAAAGAAAAAATTCAAACTTAAAAAAGAATCAAATAGGAATAATTCAGGAGAAAGAAGAGACCTTAAAAAAATTAGTACCTCAGAGTCACTTAACAACTTAAGTACATGCATAGAACAAGAATAGCATGATTTTTCAGTGAACAAGAGAATAACTGTGAACTTAAAATATTTTGGACATAAAAATAAATAGATGCAAGATAAAGAAGAAATGCAGTGTGCGAGTGGCCACAATAATTATGCCTGTATATTTCTTGATTTACCAAAATTCAAAAATGATATGAGGTAAGATAAAATACACATACAAATAAAGTTCTCTGCCTTCTGATTCTAAAAATTCTAGAGAGAGAGAGTAAAGAAATGTGGGTAAGAAATTTATAAAAGAAATAATATGAGTATTTCCTAGAATTAAAAGATCCAAGCTTTCTTATTTAAAGACCTACCAAAAAGCCAACAAGATAAACAAATATGCAAACAAATAACCAAGTAGAAAATACATGATTGTAAAATTTCAGAAGAGCAATAATGAAAAGAAAATTTGAAACGTTCCCACAGAGGAAGTAAAAGATTATTTACAAAGGAACAAGAACTAGACCAATATAAGACTTTTTGTCAAAAATAAATGTTAAAAGAAAATGAAGCCAATTGTGTTAGGCTATTTTACGTTGCTATAAAGGAATACTTGAGGCTAGATAATTTACAAAGAAAAGGAATTTAGTTGGCTTATGGTTCTGCAGGCTGTACAAGCATGGAACCAGCACCCGCTTATTTTGAGGACCTCGGAAGCTTACAGACATAGTGGAAAGGAAAGGAGCGTAGGTGGTGTAACATGGTGAGAGCGGGAGAAAGAGAGATGTGGGGGAGGTGCCATGCTCTTTTAAACAACCAGATCTCACATGAACTCAGACAAGGAGAATTCATTCATCACCAAGGGGATGGAGCTAAGTCATTCACGAGAGATAGGCCCCTGTGACCCAAGGAGAAGAAAAATCACCTGCTCCAGGTAATTCTGGATCATTGAACCAAGATGATGTCCGTGATCGGATGTCTGATGCAGATGACATTGATGATTAACCACTGTGTTGTGTGTACAGTGTGGATATGCTGGACAAAGATATGATTCAACGTCCAGGCAGGCGAAGTAGAAAGGAGCAAGATTTCATCATGCTACTCAGAAAGGGTGCAATTTAGAACTTATGAATTATTTCTGTAATTTTCCATTTAATATTTTTGGACAGCTGTTGACCACAGGTAATTGAAACTGCAGAAAGTAAAACTGCAGATAAACAGGAGCTACTGTATACCTAAAGATTGCTAAGAGTTAGATTTTAAGTGTTCTCATCACAAAAAAAAATGAGATGTGAGGTAACTGATATATTAATGAGCTCGATTTAGCCACTCCACAATGTATACCTATATGAAAATATGTTGTACACCATAGATACAATTTTTATTTGTCAATTAAAAGCAAATACATAAAGATAAATAAAAATAAATAAAAGAAACATTTGAAAAAAGAGATGAAGGATGGAAAAATAGATAATGTAATTGAGAACTCACCAAAACTTGAGCACATTGTAAAAGTAACTGATGAAATGTGGGAAGGAAAACATATTTGAAATAGAGTAGACACTAGGAGGATTCTTCTTTGAAATGCACAGGGCACTGGACCCAAAGGAAAAGAAACAGAAAGCTTGTGCATGACTTGGCTCTAAAGCTAATGAATATGCAAATGATGTTTACTCATTTCTACCTTTATAATCAAATCACAGAAGACTATTCATACAGGAGGGAATATAATTATCTATGTTCTCAGTATAAAAGTAAAGATGCAGCTGACAGAGGTTGAGAAGCCTCAAGGGAAGGAAAGAGCTTTCTAGAGCTGATATAACAAGGAGCACAGGTTTAGGTAGTTTGAGTTTGCAGGGTGGCCAGCAAAGTCCCTGAGGACAGTGATCTAGCTATTGGCAGAGGAAAGGTAAGGGTGGTGAAGGGTTGTATACATGAGCAAACCCTCATCTCTTATGACAGAAAATCAAGCTATAGTATCTAAATTCGATAAAACATAAGCACATATCATTTAGAGCCATGTGGCAACCATGACAAAAACTAAAACAGAGGTTGACTCAGAGAAGCAAACTGGACAGGTTGGAGGGGGTGATACAGGCCAATGTGGCTGTTCATTATTGTCCTTTCCCTTATTTGATTTTCGCCATGGAAATGTTTACTTTGCCATTATTAATTTTTAGATTTTGAGGGTAAACTCTTGCATTAGGTTGGGAATTCTATATAATTTCCCCTATTTGTTAAGTATTGCCGTTTCTTCCCTTGTCTCTGAATCAATGAATTGTGATTTTTTTAGACTAGACAAACATAAAACATACAAGAACAGTGTTCAATCCTCAGAAGTAAGTGCAATTGGACTCCCTTCCAATAGAAACAACCAACACAGAGTTTCATACTCCCTGAACAGGTGTCCAACACTTTGTAACATCAAAAATCAGAAAAGAATTTTTGAAAATGGATTCTGATAAATTCTAGTCCCAGAATATGCTAATAGGTGATCCTCAAAAAGGGAAATCTGTTATCAGAACTCTTGAAAATCTGCATAATATTTACCTTCCTTGGAGTGTACATTAACATATCAAAAGTCTCAATATTGCACTCAAAATTTCCCTTACTTATTTTGTATATGGAGCTCTATGATGGGACATTTTATGAAACGCAGTTTAGGAAAGACTAGGTTATAGGATTTCTGAAATAGTAGTGATTGTATGTCACTAATCGTTTTAGATTTGTGACAAAATTGATTTCATAATGTCCATTGTACAAATTGTTGCATTTAAATCTTGGAAAAAGCCTGTTCCTTTGTATTATGTAATCGACACATCCAGAGGCATAACAGAGTTGCTATTTGTAGAAGAAAAGATTAAAGAGAAGAAAAAAATTATTATGTAGCATTGTATTTAAAACATTTAATGAATTTGTTCAGTAACAACTATAGGCCTGATTTTGAATAATGCTGAATACTGAGGGAGACAGAGCCTCAATAAGTGAAGATATCATGTCTGAGTTTGTTGTTGAAATCACTTCAGATCTCATTATCATCAAAAGTAAAATGAAAAATGGCACACAATAAATCCAACTTATATCACACTTATACTTTGAAGTTAAGATAATCAAAGTCAGTGTTAGGATTTAAATTCTGTTAAAAGTACAACATTTCTGGGAACTATTTCCCATTAATTATTTATATCTTGACAGACACACACAAGCAGAGAATCAGAAGAACAGTTTTAGACAGATTTCCAGTGAAGCCTCAAACATCATCTATATTTCATACTGGGAACTGTTAAGTTCACCAGGAGGGGAAGTGGTTCAATGATGCTTTGGTGCTTACAAAATTTGAAGGTCTTTGGCATAGGAACTTTAAACCAGAAAAATGTTCTTGGCAATAAATAAATATTGATCAACTCCTCATTGCTTGTCCAGTTGTCTTTTTACTGCTACTAAAACTACCCAAGTGTTAATACACAATTAATCTTTATAAAAGTTGATGCACTGTTTCTGCTTGAAGTTGCAATAACCAGAACTTCATGAAATATTCCAAATGCAAAGAAAATTCATGGAAACTAACATGTGACTAGTACAGAGAATATGCCAGAACCTCTGCTGAGTCTTTCACTTCTATCACTTATTTACTTCTTTTGCAAAAAGCTTTTGTGGGTACATAGTAAGTATATCTATTTATAGATTACATGAGATATTTCGATACAGCCATGCCATGTGTAATAATCACATCAGGATAAATAGGATATCCATCATCTCAAGCACTTATCCTTTGTGCTACAAAAATCCAATTATACTCTCTTAGTTATTCTAAAATGTACAATTAAGTTATTTTTTACTACACTCACCCTGATATGCTAGCAAATACTAGGTCTTATTTGTTCTTTCTAACTTTTTTTTTTTCTTTTTTTTTTTTTGTACTCATTAGCCATCCCCAGTTCCCCTACTTCCCAGTCTTTGGTAACCATCTTTCTGCTATCTCTATAAGTTCAATTATTTTTATTTTTATTTCCCACAAATAAATGAGAACATGCAGCTTGTCTTTCTATGTCTGACTTATTTCACTTAACATTATGATCTCCAGTTCCATCCATGTTATTGCAAATGACAGGATCTCATTCCTTTTTTATGAATAGTACTCCATTGTGTATATGTACCACATTTTCTTTATCCACTTATCTGTTGATGAACACTCAGATTGCTTCCAAATCTTGACTATTGTGAATAGTGCTGCAATAAACATGGGAGTGCAGATATCTCTGACACACTGATTTCCTTAATTTGGGGCAAATACCTAGGAGTGCGACTGCTGGATCATATGGTAGCCCCAGTTTTAGTTTTTTGAGGAACCTCCAAACTCTTCTTCATTGTGATTGTGCTAATTTACATTCCCACCTATAGTGTATGAGGGTTGCCTTTTCTCTACATCCTTACCAGCATTTATTATTTCCTCAATTATTGTAGCTTTAATTTGCATCTCTGAGGATCAGTGATATTGAGCACCTTTTTACATGCCTGTTTGCCATTTGGATGTCTTCTTTTGAGAAATGTCTATTCAGATCTTTTGCCCATTTTTTAATCCTATAGAGCTGTGGGTTTTTTTATAGAGTTGCTTGAGCTACTTATATATTCTGGTTGTGAGTCCCTTTTCAAATGGGTAGTCTGAAAATATTTTCTCCCATTCTGTCGGTTGTCTCTTCACTTTGCTGATTGTTTTGTTTGTTTCGAAGAGGTTTTTTTAACTTGACATGATCCCATTCATCCATTTTTTGCTTTGGTTGCTTGTGCTTGTGGAGTATTAAAGAAATCTTTACCTGCCCTGATGTCCTGGAGAGTTTCCCCAATGTTTTCTTTTAGTAGTTTCATAGTTCGAGGTCTTCTATTTAAGTCTTAATCAATTTTGATTTGATTTTTGTATATGGCGAGAGATAAGAGTCGAGTTTCATTCTTTTGCATATGAATATCCAGTTTTTCCAGCATCATTTGTTGAAGAGACTGTCCTTTTCCCAACGTATGTTCTTGGCACCTTTGCCAAAAAGCAGCTCATTGTATATGTGTAGAGTTATCTCTGGGTTCTCTATTCTGTTCCACTGATTTATGTGTCTGTTTTTATGCCAGTACCATGCTATATTGGTTATTAGAACTCCGTAGTATAAAGTCAGATAACGTGATTCTTCCAGTTTAGTTATTTTTGCTTAGAATAGCTTTAGCTATTCTAGTCTTTTTGTGGTTCCATATACATTTTAGTTTTTTTTCTATTTCTATGAAAAAAATCATTGTTATTTTGATAGAGATTTATATTAAATCTATAAATTGCTTTGAGTAATATGGTCATTTAAACAATATTGTTTCCTCCAATCCATGAACATGGAACCTCTTCCCATTTTTTGGTATCCTCTTTAATTTCCTGCATCCATGTTTGATACTTTTTATTGCAGAAAACTTTCACTACTTTAGCTAATTTTTAGGCATTTAATTTTATTTGTAGTGATGGTAAACAGAATCACTTTCTTAATTTCTTGTTCAGATTGTTAGCTGTTGGCATATAGAAATGCTTTTCTTAGAGGAAAGTCTTTCAGTTTTCTACTTTTATTCCATTGTGTTCAGAGATTTTTGTATGCTGATTTTGTATCTTGCAACTTTACTGAATTTATCAATTCTAACAGTTCTTTTATGGAGTCTTTAGATTTTTCCAAATATAAGATTATGTTATCTATAAACAAGAATGATTTGACTTTTTCTTTTCCAATTTATTTATTTACTTTTTTCTGTTGTCTAATTGTTCTAGCTAGGACCTCCAGCACGATGTTGAATAACAGTCATGACAATGGGCATCCTTGTCATGTTCTAGATTTTAGAGGAAAGGCTTTCAGTTTTTCCCCATTCAGTATGATACTAACTGTAGGTTTGTTATATATGGCTTTTATTATGTTGAGGTATGTTCCTTCTATGTCGAGTTTTTTGAGGATTTTTATGAAGTGATGTCGAATTTTACAAAATGTTTTTTCAGCATGAATTTAAATGATCTTATGTTTTTTCTTTTTTTTTTTTTTTTTTTTTTTTACTTTATTCTATTGACATGATGTATCACATTGATTGATTTGTGTATGTTGAACCCTCCTTGTAATTTCATTTGGTCATGATGAATGATTTGTAATGTATTGTTTAATTCAGTTTGCTAGTATTTTGTTGAAGATTTTTCTATCAATATTTATCAGAGATACTGGCCTGTGGTCTTCTTTTTTTGACATGCCTTTGTCTGTTTTTGGTATTAGGGTAATACTGGTCTTGTAAAATGAATTTGTAAATACTCCCTCCTCCTCTATTTTTTAGAGTAGTTTGAGTAGGATTGCAATTAGTTCTTCTTTAAATGTTTGATAGAATTCAGCAGTGAATTCATTAGGTCCCAGGCTTTTCTTTGCTAGGAGACTTTTTGGCTTCAAGCTCATTACATGTCACTGATCTGTTCAGATTTTTTCATGGTTCAATCTTGGAAGGTTGTTTGTATCTAAGAAATTATCCATTTCTTCTAGGTTTTCCAATTTGTTGGCCTAAGGTTGCTCATGCAAGCCACTAATGATTCTTTGAATTTCTGTGGGACCAGTTGTAATGTCTCCTGTTTCATTTCTGATTTTATTTGAGTCTTCTCTCTTTTTCTCTGTTAGTCTGGATAAAGTTTTGTCAATTTTGTTTATTTTCAAAAAAAAACCAGTGTTTTGCTTTGTTGATGTTTTCTATCTTTTTTTCATTTCAAATTGTTTGTGCTCCAATCTTTATTATTTCTTTGATTGTACCAATTTTGAGTTTGGTTTGCCCTTGCTATTCTTATTCTTTAAGATGCATCATTAGGTTGCTTATTTGAAGTTCCTCTTTTTTTTATGTAGGCACATAGAGCTATAAATTTCCCTTTTGGTACTGCTTTTGCTGTATCCCATAGGTTGTGGTATGTTGTATTTCCATTATCATTTGTTTCAAGAAACTTTTCAATTTCTTTCTTAAATTCTTCATTGACCCACTGGTCAGTCAGGAGCATATTGTTTAATTTTCATGTGTTTGTCTAGTTTCCAAAATTCCTCTTGTTATTGATTTCTAGTTTTATTCCATTGTGGTCAGAGAAGATGCTTGATATTATTTCAATTCTTTTAATGTTTTAAGACTTGTTTGTAATCTAACATGTGGTCTATCCTAGAGTATAATTCATGTGCTGAGGAAAATTCTGCAGACATTGGATAAAGTATTCTGTAAATATCTGGTACCTCCATTTGCTCTATGGTGCAAATTACCTCCAGTGTTCATTTGTTGATTTACTGTCCAATGCTGAAATGGGGTGTTGAAGTCTCCAGCTATTATTGTATTGGGGTCTGTCTGTCTCTTTAGCTCTAATAATATTTACTTAATATATCTGGGTGCTCTAGTGTTGGGTGCATATCTATTTATAATTGTTATATCCTCTTGTTGAATTGGGCCCTTTATCATTATATAGTGACCTTCTTTGTCTTGTCTTTTAAATTTTCTCTTAAAATCTGTTTTGTCTGATGTTTAAGTATAGCTACTCTTTTTCTTTTTTTGGTTTCTATTGGTGTTGAATATCTTTTTCCTTCCCTTTACTTTCAGTCTATGTGTGTCTTTATAGGAGAAGCATGTTTCTTGCATGCAACAGGTCATTGGGTCTTGTTTTTTTAATCCCTTCAGCCACTCGATGTCTTTTGGAGAGTTTAGTTCATTTATGTTTAATTAATGATAAATTAGGACTTACTCCTACCTTTTCATTATTTGTTTTTTGGTTGTTTTGTGGTCTTGTTTTTCTTCTTTCCTGTTTCCCTTTAAGTGAAGGTGATTTTCTCTGGTATTATGATTTAATTTATTGCTTTTTAATTTTTGTATCTCTGTTGTAGACTTTTTGGTTTGAGGTTACCATGAGGCTTGCAAATATTATCTTCTAATCCATTACTTTAAGCCGATGGCAACTTAACGCTGTTTGCATAAACAAACAGAAAAAAAATAAAACTAATAAAAACTACACACCTGTTTTTTTGACATTTTGTTTTTCTATTTATATCTTATTGTACTGCCTATGTCTTGAAAAGTTTTTGTAGTTATTATTTTTGATTGGTTCATCTTTAATCTTTCTATTTAAGATAGATTACACATCACAGTGATAATGTTATAATAATCTGTGTTTTCTGTGTACTTACTATTAACGGTGACTTTTGTACCTTCAGATGATTACTCTTGCTCATTAATGTCCTTTTCTCTTCTGACTGAAGAATTCCCTTTACAATTTCTAGTAGGACAGGTCTGGTGTTGATGAAATCCCTCAGCTTTTGTTTGTCTAGGAAAGTCTTTAATTTTCCCTCGTGTTTTCAGGATATTCTTGCCAGATATGCTATTCTAGGGTAAAAGATTTTTCCTTTAGCACTTCAAATATGTCACACCACTGTCTTCTGGCATGTAAGATTTCCACTGAAAAGTCTGCTGCCAGATGTATTGGAGCTCCATTTTATCTTACTTATTTCTTTTCTCTTGCTGCTTTTAGAATCCTTTCTTTATCCTTGATATTTGGGAGCTTGATTATTAAACGCCTTGAGGTGGTCTTCTTTGGATTAAATCTACTTGGTGTTCTATAACCTTCTTGTGCTTGAATATTGATGTCTTTCCCTAGGTTTGAGACGTTCTCTGTTGCTATCTTTTGGAATAAGCTTTCTACCCCTACCTCTTTCTCCACCTCCTCTTTAAGGCCAATAACTCATAGATTTGCCCTATTGAGGCTATTTTCTGCATTCTGTAGATGTGCTTCATTGTTTTTTATTTGTTTTTCTTTTGTCTCCTCTGACTGTGTATTTTAAAATAGCTTGTTTTGAAGCTCACTAATGATTTCTTCTGTTTGATTAATGCTTTTAAAAGACTCGGGTGCATTCTTCAGTATGTCAATGGCATTTTTCAACTCCAGAGTTTCTGCTGACTTTTTTCTAATTATTTTAATTTCTTTATTAAATTTACCTGATAGAATCCTTCTCTGTGTTATCTAGAATTTCTTAGAGTTTCCACAACACAAAATTCAGAAGGATTTTGAATTCTCTGTCTGAAGGGTCACATATCTCTGTTTCTCTCTGGTGACTTATTTAGTTTATCTGGTGAGGTCGTATTTTCCTGGATGGTCTTGGTGTTTGTGGATGCTTGTCAGTATCTGGGCATTGAAGAGTAAGATATTTATGGTAGTCTTTCCAGTCTGGGATTGTTTGTACCCATTCTTTTTGGGAAGGCTTTGAGATATTCAAAAAAAATTGGGTGTTGTAATCTAAGACATATCTGCATTATGGGGCACCCTAAACCCAATAATGATGTGGTTCTTGCAGACTCATAGAGGTACCACCTTGATGGTCTTAGATAAGATCCAAAAGAATTCTCTGGATTACTAAGCAGAAAAGAGTCTCTTATTCTTTTTCCTTACTTCCTGCCAAACAGAGAGCCTCTCTCTCTGTTGTGAGCCTCCTGGAGCTGAAGACGGGGTGACGCAATCACCCCTGTTGCAACCATCACTGGGACTGTGCTGACTCAGACCTGAAGCCAGCGCGGCACTGGGTTTTGACTGAGGTCCACTGTAACCACTACCTGGCTACCACCTATATGTGCTCAAGGCCCTAGGGCTCTATAATCAATAGATGGCAAAGCCAGCCAGGTCTGTGTCCTTTCCAGAGGGGTCCAGAGCTACTGTCCAGGAGCCAGGGACTAGAGTCAAAAATCTTACAAGTCTAGCTAGTATTCTATTGTACTGTGGCTGAGCTGGCACTCAAACCATGACAAAGTCCATTTTACTTTTCTCTCTGCTTTTCTCGAGCAGAAGGATTCTTTCCCTGTAGCCACCAAAGTTGAGAATTTGCTGAGTCTTATCTGAAGCCAGCAAGTCTGAGAGTCTCACTCAATGCCCTTGGCATACTACCTGGGCTTTGCTTCTGGTTATTCAGTGCCCCAGGGCTCTCTAGTTAGCAGGTATTTGGTCCTGACAGGACTGGATCCTTCCCTTCAAGGCAGCAGGCTATTTTCTTTCCCAGGGTGTGTCTAGAAACGTCACCTGGGAGTTAGGGCCTGGAAAGGGGGCCTCATCACTCTTCCTGATGCCCTACACTACTTTGGCTGAGCTGCTATCTAAGATGTAAGATGTAAGAGTAAGTCCTCTTTGCTTTTTTTCTCCTCTTCTCAAGTGGAGGGAAGAAGTTCATTTTTGGAGCAGAGAGCTGTGCATCTTAGGGTTGAGGGATGAGTGGTGCAAGCACTCTGTTAGCCACCCTGCTGGTGTCTCTGTCGGTCTTATGGACCCCAAGTGCATTAGCTTTGAGCTGAGTTGAGCACTAGGACTTGTCTAGGAGTTTCAGTTCTTGTGGCCTAGACTGCCTTTCAAGTTTATTTAGTTCTCCAGAGCATTTTAGCCAATGGAGGAGAGTCTTGCCAGAACTCAAGTTTGAACTGCTGGGATGGGTGATTCCCCTCTGGCTAGAGTTGGTTTAAATACTCCCTCCATGGAGTGGGCATCAGCTAAGTTCAGCCTGGTTTTGCTTTCTACTCTGACAGGGCAGCACTGAGTTTAATGCAATGTCTCACAGTTGCTCCACTCTCACAAGCACACAAATTCTCTCTCTGCACCATGCAGCCTCTACTGGGGGATAGGACAGGAGTGTCATTGGCAATTCAGTACTTTTTCTGCCCTCTTTGGTGCTTCGTTCAGCTGTATGAGCTTAAAACCAGGTACTGTGGGTCCTCACCTCATTTTTGCTTCTTATGAAGATGTTTTTTGTGTAGATAGTTGTTAAATTGGTGTCTTTGTGGGATGAATGATCGATGGAGCCATCTATTCAGCTACCTTGATCTGTCCCTTTCCTTATTTACTTCTTCCAACTATCCTGGGATTTCATAATGTTCTACTTTGTATTTGCTTTATATTGCTGCGTAACAAGTGGTCACAAGTTAGCCATTTAAAAAAACATGCATTTATTATTTTATAATTTCTGTGGGTTGAAAATCTGGGTACAAATTAGCTGGTTCTCTTCTTCAGGGTTTTACTAGCCTGCAGTTTAAGTTCTATCTGTGGCTGTAGTATCCATAGAGGCTTGGCTTGGAAAGGATATACTTCCAAGTTCCCTTGGGTTTTGGTGGAATTGATTTCCTTGTGGCTGCAGAACTGAAGGCTTCAGTTTATTTCTGGAAACAGCTCTTAGTTCCTAGGGGTCATCCCTAGTTTCTTGCCATGTTAATTCCAATGTGGCCAGTTATTCAGGACAGCTTGCTTCTTCAAAACTCATAAAGGGTTGGGGAGGGTCTCACTAGTGTGTCCATTTCAAGACAAAATCTTGAATAAATTGTAATACAATCACAATAATGACATCTGATCACTTCTGCCATATTCTACTGTCCAGAAGAAACTAATATGTTCCACCCACACTCAAAAGAGGGGATTATTTATACAAGGACATGGATGAGATTTAAGGACCACCTTAAATCTGCCCACCACATAAATTTTACATATGGCTAAACTGAGTCTGAGTGATTCTTTGGTCTTCCCAAGAAGATCAACATAAAACACATATTATAGAGATGTTTTAATTGGACTCATAGCATCCAATTAAAACAAAACAAAAAAAAAGCTTTAGAAAAAGTCAACTTTATTTTCGTTGTTGAACTAGGTGCTTCCAACAAACATCTAAGCAAATTCTTGATTTCAAAAAAGGTAACTGTGGAAAATATATTATTTATTTCAAGCCCCTGGAGTAAAGTTAATATTAAAAAATATAACTGTTTTATTCTTACGTATTTTATATTTAACATTTCTATATTAAATAGTAAAAATAATCCTTTTATGACTAATCTCACAGGTTAAATGGGAAGCAGTGATCATTATTGGAAGTTGTTGTAAATAAATCTAGATATAGGTTCTTAGGTTATCTGTAGAGAAGAACATAGCCATGTTACATATTAAACATTAAGAAACGGAATTAGTTAATTATTTAATGAACACTGCTGTGCTAGTAGACAAAGCCCCAACATGTTTATGGTTCTATGCATTGTTTGGAATGGAAGTTCCTAGAAGACAAGTACTATTAAAGTAATATTTTCTTCCTTTCAACTGTTCTGACATTTTGCCTACATTTTCTTATGATAGCTATTTCTTTACAGCTTGTCCTGTTGTGTGTTTGTGTATGCATGCATTTGGGTGTGTATGTGAGTGTGTGTGTGTGTGTGTGTATTCTCTTCTACCACAATGAAATAAATCTATGGGCTGAACATATATTTATGTCATCTTTTCTCTTTTGAAATAGTATCCGTTAAGGGGTTGAATTGTGTCTGTCAAAAAAAAAAAACCATGTTGAACTTCTACATGTTCAACATAAGTACCATAAGTACCTACATAAGTAGTACACTCCATAAGTACCATATAACTTATGGTACTTATGAATATGATCTTATTTGGAAAGTCTAGTTAATTAAGATAAAGTCATTGGATTAGACCCAAATCCAATATAACTGGGGTCTTTACAAGAGGTAAAGAACATGTCAAGATACAGGCACACAGGCAGAATGTCATGAGACGACAGAAGCAGAGATTAGAGTGATGTAGTTGCAAACTGAAGAATGCCAATGATTGATGGTAACCATGAGAATCTAGGAACAAGCAAGGAAAGATTTTCCCCTACAGGTTTTAGAGGGAGCATGGCCCCGCTAACACGTTAACTTTGATTATCTAGCCTCCAGAACTGTTAAGACAATAAATTTCCATTATTTTAAGCGACCTAGTTTGTGGTGTTTTTGTGGCAGCCTTAGGAGACTAATATGACATCCAACATATTTGTTGTGTTATACATGGGAAGCACTTAAGTAATATACCTTTAAAATTTATTGCAATTTTGGGCTCCCTAAAAATTTACTTTATTTCAATGAATATAAGATGACATCAGTTATATGATACAGCATTATTTTATATATTTTCTGAACCCCATCAGTTTCCACAAAACACTTCAATTTGTTTTCAAAGAAAATAATGGAATTGTGGTTATTCATGCAATAATGAATATTTGTTTCATTAAGAGTCTTATGGTCGGACGCGGTGGCTCATGCCTGTAATCCAAGAGCTTTGGGAGGCCAAGGTGGATGTATAACATGAGGTCAGGAATTCAAGACCAGCCTAGCCAACATGGTGAACTCCCATCTCTACTAAAAATACAAAAATTAGCCAGGCATGGTGGCAGGCACCTATAATCCCAGCTACTCAGGAGGCTGAGGCATGAGAATCGCTTGAACCTGGGAGGTGGAGAGTGCAGTGAGCTGAGATCATGCCATTGAACTCCAGTCTGGATAACAGAGTGAGACTCCCTCTCAAAAATAAATAAATAAATAAAAGTCTTACTGCTATTTCTTTGCTTTTCTCCATAACTTTTAATTGTAATGCCAAATTATAGATTAATACATTTTAAACTTTTAAATATTGGGGTTTCACTCTGTCATCCAGACTGGAGTAGAGTGGTGCCATCACGGCTCACTGCAGCATTGAACTTCTGGGCTCAAGTAATCCTCCCACCTCAGCCTCTTGAGCAGCTAGGACTACAGGCATGCAGCACCACACCAGCTAATGTTTAAAAATTATTTTTAGAGATGGAGTCTTGCTATGTTGCCCACGCTGCTCTCAAAGTCCTAGCCTCAAACGATCTCCTTTCTCAGCCTCTCAAGCCATTGTTATTATAGATGTGAGCCATCGTGCCAGGCTTAGACATTTTAAATCACAATTAAACAATGTGTAGTATTGGCAATGCACAAAACTCCAGTGAAAGGACGATATGTACAGCCATGACTAAATTCATGCACACACAAAGAATGACAAATTCTCTACAATGCATGGCTGACAGTGGCTACGAGGCTCTGTAGATTTTTAAATGCATCCCAGTTTCAGAGACGTTGAAATGTGAAAAACATATGTGCCTTAAAATGAATAAAACAAAGCAGTAGAGATAACAATGAGATAGCTACCATAGTGCTGCTCAGCTTGGGGGGAAAGAGCTCCATATAGAAAACAAAGGATAATCCAAATCATAGTTTAAACCTTATATTAACCTGCTCGTTTAAATTTACCACATTTTCTTTGAGGGGGCTAGAAACACCCACTTGAAGGCCACGAAAAAGTTGAACCAATTTTGTTTCAACTTCATATAAAGTAGATTAGGATATTATTATAGAAAAAAGGAAACAATTAAGGGGATGCCACTTTGGCAAGCAAGAAAGTAAAAAAAAGAGACAGAGAGAAAGAGGAAGGAAGGAAAGAAGGAAGGGAGGGAGGATGGGAGGGAGGGAGGGAGGGATGCAGGCAAAGAGAGCAGGGAAAGAAAGGGTACTGTTGAATAGAAACATAAAGTAACACTAGGATGCGGGTACATTACAATCTCTATTTTCCAAGTGAGGAACTGAAGCAAAGTTATTCAGATTGCCAGAAATACATGACTTGGGATGCACAGAGTGCAGATTTGAGCTCAGACAGCCTGAATTCAGAGTTCCCCCTGAGACCTCTATGTTAATCTGCCTTTGACCTTTGACAGGGAGTCAGAGGGAGGGTGGGGAGGGGCAGTTGTGTGTTTAAATCTAACAGAAAGGTCTTATAAAAATTCTATCTACATTTATCTAAATAATAACAGGTTACTCCAGTACTATTGTTCACCAAGAATTATTATTGTGACATGAGTAGCAGAAAGTCTCAACCATTTCCAAAATAATTTCTTACAATCATTAAAATTTTGGTCTTGATTTCTAAAAGCTATTTAAGGCCCTGGCTTAAAGCTATTAAGGCCCTGGCTTCCTTATCTAAAAATAAATTAAGGGTACTTTTTGCATTTTTATTCTGTAACATATCTTAAAAATGTGTTCATTCATTCATTCAACCAACATTGATTAAAACTCTATCATGTGGCATACATTGTGCCAAGTGATGAGCAAACGTCAGGAAACAACACAGCCAGGATGCCTGCCCTCACATAGCTTACAGTCTCATCTAGCAGTGAAGACAGACTTTAAACTCCAAAAGTAAGTATTTAGGTTTTAAACATTCACCTTTGCAGAGATTTGGGCTCACAAAAATAATCCTGAAAAAGCTGGAATGATGAAGTTTCTCAATAAAGCATTAAACAGATGGCTGTAACAAGTGCCATATCTGAGTTTTGATCTTATGGCAACTGCAAAGATAGTGAATAACATCTGCAAGCGATTTCAAAGTAATAAAAACTGCTCTTGTTTAAAGATCTTCTGTAAATAGCTGCATTGCCTTCTCAAATTGGCAGTGCAGAAAGAAAGCTCTCTACAGAATTACATTATTTTGTTATGGAATCTTTATGAAGGAATAAGATCCACCCCAAAAGGAAAGTATTAATTAGAGACAAACTGATCACTACTATTCTTAGATTTTAACCAGTTAAGTCTTACGACTTTTATTATTTTAATTAGGGAAGATATTCTCAGAGGAATTTTGGTAGTTTTGGTCTGGAGAGCAAGAAGAGGAAAAAAGAGAGGTGGCAAAAAGACATGTAGCTGATGCGAGAAAATGTTTTAGAATAAAAATGTCAGATACTGAATTTTAAGTTTTCATGTGCTGCAAAATAAAGTTCTTTTAATCTCCCAACCCTTTATCAAAGTTGTTGTATGTTCAGAGACTTGACATGGGTGTGTGGGTGTGGGTGGGTATGAGCGCGTGCATGTCCATCAAGTCAAAGAGGCTAAACTTCATGCTTAGATTGACTATTTAGGAAGAAAGACAAAACAAAAAGCAAAACTTCAGTGGAGACAAAATGCCAGAGCCAGAGATGCCAGAGAAACACAACTGCACCCCACACAGATGCAGACACAGTCATAGACACAGACACACACACACTTCCAGAAATTTCCAGGAATTACGTGTTTGCTTTAAAAAAATGGATTCAAATCAAACTTATCTGTATCTATTCTAGCTCTTAAGGATTTATGTTACATAAGAATGGTTGAAAAAATAAAAATAGTAGCTAACATCTGTCAAGAGCTCCCATTGTTATTTAATCCTCAGAACTACAGAAGGTCAGTTGCTTCATAGCTATTTTACAGAAAGGGAAACTAAGAAAGGTTCCATAAGATCACAAAAATAGGAAGGGGCAAGGAGGAATCTTATCTCAATTGGACTCCAAAGTTTGTGGGTTTAACTCTGCTTAGCCTGAACAAGACCAGGGAAGAGCACAATCATTTTCCTAAAATGTATAAAAACCATCAGTCAACAAGAGGAACAAATCTTCTCACCTATTCAGAGACAGATCCAGAAACAATTAGCAAGCACTTTGGGGAGGAATTTTTGTCTCCATATCAACAATTTCAGCCACTAGATCTTTCCAACTGTGGAACTGCCTAGGATATAGGCAGAGGTTGGATGAATGATCATATGACAAAAATACCATGAGAGATGTGGGAGATGGGGTGAGGTGGGAGCTGGTGATTTTCAGGCTCCGTGAAAGCCTAACATTCTATAAACCAAAAATCTTTATCAAAAAAAATAAATTTTCTTTATCTTCTTTTCCGAGTTCTGTGAATATACGACCAGAGTTTTTAGACTATTAGATATCTGATTCTAAACCCAATTTCTACTTCTGACTTTCTTTAAGCTGCAAATGGCATTATTCAAGTTTTATGTTACTATTTTAACTCCAGCAGGAAAAAATGATGAAGAATATACTCAAATGTTTTTTGCATAAACTATTCCTAAGCTAGATTATCCCATCCTTGAATGTGTTCAATTTGGCATCAGTCCCCAGAATTTCATAAAATATACCCAATAATTTTTGGAATAGAATCAAATGCATGAATATCCAATAGAAAATTTATTTGTCCTTATGGTATAAGAATTCTTCTTAAGTAACTATGATCTGCGTAGTTGAAGGTGGCCTTAAAATTAATGAAGCCTGGGATAGCCCTGGAAGAAATCCCAGTCTCTCTTGGATGGCTGTAGAGGAACATAAAATTTTGCTCAACCATAAAATGATTATGCATAAATTCAACCTACTCAGACTCACTCCTCAACAAAAAACATTAAGAGAATCTTTCAGGATCATTACAAGCATCAAAAGGAAGATGAGGCCATGATTTTAAATATATTTTTCCTCATAATTTTCAATCACTTCTGGATCAGGAAGATTCATACACCAATGGCTCTTCTTCCTGGCAAAGCTATAATGGAATAAATATATCCACGTACATACATGTGTGCATGCATCATGCATGTGTATATTTCTTACAAGATTTTCATTGTATATTCCATTAGCATTTAATGCATTTTTTGCTTTTTACATTTGGGTCATAAATCTCACTGATGGATATGGAATTGAGGTCACTCTTGCTGCTCTGTGTAGCAAAGTCAATCATACCCTGAGGGTCAGCTAATGCTGTTCTTCATGGCTTGTTCAGGAGAACTTTGAAATAAGACATCCATCCATCTGGAATGTCAGCATTTTCGGCATACAGACTTCCCTTTTCATCATCAGTAAAGATACAGCCCTGGGAGCGTTATTTTTTTGCTAAGTAGAGTAAACTCTTCATGGTCCACTGCACTAAATGATGCCTTCTCACGAATGATATTTTCGGTAGGTCATCCATTCACTGTCTTCTGTAAATATTCAGAAAATAGCTGTCAGCAATCACCTGAGTCAATGGAAGTTTCTGATTAATGGGAAAAGTTGAGTGAGCCATGCCTAGCCTATTCATCTTTTACTGTGGTGCTATTAAAAAGAAAAACAACTTTAATAGATTGGATTTTTTGCAGAAAGTATTTCAGTTATATTTTGGTTGATAATTAGGTTTGTGGGCCCCCAATCATCTGATTTTGATTTAACCATATGTCTAACATTTTAAACATGTTAAATCATTGTAAAACACATTTGTTAATATTTTTACTTAATAAACCACTTGTTGAACATATGCTCTATGTTCAACATAGACTAAAGAATAGTCTAAGGGCTTAAAATGTATTATGAGGTATAACTCTCATTAAACTTTGGGAAAGAGATAAGTATATTATTTGGACTCACTGTGCAAATGAGAAAAATTAGGCATAGTTAAGTTCTAAACTTATTCTAAGTCATATAGCTAGTAACAGAACACTTGTAGTGATATATGCATATGTTCATACTACTTTAACTAGTAAGTAATGCATTTTATAACCACATTTCCAGTTGAAATAAGAAAAACAATCCACTATCAACAGGAGTGAATAAAAAATACTGTACATACTTGCAATTATGACAATTATTAACATCAAATAATCACAGGAAAAATATTTACACCAATGTCAATTTTTAAACATGGAATTTAAAAGGATTTGTTCACTACAATTATAACTGTGCAAAATAGACATTTACATGGAAAAAATGGAAAAGAATATTAATAAAGAAAACTATATGGGTAATGTTATTTTAGTTTTTTTAATCTCCCTTAATGTTGTTATTGCATTGTTTATGCAATGAAAATTACTCAAGTTAAAATTGCTAAAGTAAAAAATCACATTGGTTAACAAATTTTATATGATTCAAATTACTATATATACACACACATATTTGCA
This sequence comes from Piliocolobus tephrosceles, assembly GCF_002776525.5. Lineage (NCBI taxonomy): Eukaryota > Metazoa > Chordata > Mammalia > Primates > Cercopithecidae > Piliocolobus > Piliocolobus tephrosceles. Next base: position 25,129,649 of record NC_045436.1, on the reverse strand, counting down.
TACATATGTATATACACACACCCAACTGAATTATGTCCCCCACCGAATTCATATGAGGCTTTGTTCCCTATTGTGATGGTATTTAAAGATGCGAAGTTAGGATTAGATGAGGTCATGAGGATGGGACCCTCTTGATGGGACTAGCGGCTTTATAAGAAGTGAGGGGAGCAGAGAAAGAGAGAAACAAATAATCTTCTCTGAACAGACAGCCTACAGAATGGGAGAAAACTTTTGCAATTTATCCATCTGACAAAGATCTAATATCCAGAATCTACAAGGAACTTAAGCAAATTTCCAAGAAAAAAATGCATTAAAACGTGGGCAAATGACTTGAACAGATACGTCTCAAAAGAAGATATTTATGCAGCCAACAAACATATTAAAAAAAGTTCAACATCACTGATCATTAGAGAAATGCAAATCAAAACCACAATGAAATGCCATCTAATGACAATCAGAATGGCAATTATTAAAAAGTCAGGAGACCACAGATGCTAAGGAGGCTACAGAGAAACAGGAATGTTTTTATACTTAGTGGGAATGTAAATTAGTTCAACCACTGTGGAAGACAGTATGGTGATTCCTCAAAGACCTAGAACCAGAAATACCATTTGACCCAGCAATCCCATTACTGGCTATATACCCAAAGGAATAGCAATCATTCTATTACAAAGATACACGTTTGCATATGTTCATTGTAGAACTATTCACAATAGGAAAGACATGGCATCAACCCAAATGCCCACCAATGATAGACTAGACAAAGAAAATGTGGTACATATACACCATGGAATACTGTGTAGCCATAAAGATGAATGAGATCATGCCCTTTGCAGGAACATGGATGGAGTTGGAAGCCATTATCCTCAACAAACTAACGCAGGAACAGAAAACTAAACACCAAATGTTCTCACTTATAAGTGGGAAATGAACAATGAGAACAGATGGACATAGGGAGGGCAATAGTACACACTGGGGCCTGGGGCCTGTTGCAGGGGGCAGAGAGAGGAAGAGCATCAGGATAAATAGCTAATGCATGCTGGGCTTAATACCTAGGAGACAGGTTGATAGGTGCAGCAAACTACCATGGCACACATTTACCTGTTAAACAAACCTACACATCCTTCACATGGATCCTGGAACTTAAAATATGATAAAAATTTTTAAAAGAAATTATTTTCTCTCTACCATGTGAGAAGCAAGAAGGCAGCCATCTGCAGGCCAGAAAATGGGCTCTTACCAGAAACCAAATTTTCCAGGACTTTGAGAGTGGACTTCCCAGCCTTCAAAACTGTGAGAAACAAATGTCTGTTGTTACATCACCCAGTCTATGGCATTTTCTTACAGCATTGCAAGGAGACTTATATGGTAGATAAATACATAAGTATTCTGAAAGGATGTACAGTAAACTGTTAAGACTATTTACTTCTGAGGAACGTTAATGAAAATTTTGGAAAGAAGGATAAGATCTTTTTATTTCATTTTATGTCAATCTTGTGTAATGTTTGAAATTTTAATGAAGTGAGTATATTCATTTTACTTGAAACAGAGAAAACCAAATGTATTAGTGATGGGATAATGATTATCTCTTATCTTTGCTTCCCCTTGTTGGGTAGCTACAATGGAATATTAATAGTTTAAAACTTCTTGGCACAAAATAGATGCTCAAAAAGTATTTCTCGATCAAACAAAAATATGTTGTTTTAATGTAGTGACTTGTGCCTATGTAGCATTTCCAGTGATTTTTCTATAGTAGACCCTGTGTGTTATATATGATGTTCCTGTTGGCATTTTGTCACTGCCTTTCTTAATAACTTCAGACTTACTTTGCAACAGAACACCACAGCGAGACAAATGAGCTCCAGGGGGCAGAAGAGGGGTTGTTAGCGGGAAAGGCAGTCCTGAAAGAAAACAAAGCTGGCTCTAGTTAGGCCATGAAAGGGACTTCTTGCTGTGTAATTTGACAAGTGTGGCCACACATGACTCAAGTAGTTATTTCTTAACCAAAAATAGGAAGCAAAAGAAAGAGAAAAGGGAAGGGGTAGAGGAGAAGAAAATCAGAAGAAAAAATATAATTTGCATATGCAATCATGCCACACATAACAATGTTTTGGTCAACGATGAACTGCATACAGGAGGGTGATTCCATAACATTATAATACCATACTGTATGTTTCCTATGTTTAGACATGTTTAGATATGTAAACATTTACCATTGTGTTGCAATTGCCTGCAGTATTCAGTACAGTAATATGTTATACAGATTTCTAGTCTAGGAGCAATAGGCAATACCATACAGCCCAGGTGTGCAGCAGTCTATATCATCTAGGTTTGTGTAAATATACTCTATGATGTTTTCACAACAATAAAATAGCTCAATGATACATGTCTCAGAACATGTTCTTTTCATTAAGTGATGCATGATGGTATATAAGTACGTGAGCAAGAGTATATTATGTAAAAATAAAAAGTTCTTAAATACATACAAATGTATGTGTATAAAATTTAGAGATGCATAGTCATCTATCAAATGAATATGGCACAAAAACGAGTGTCTGCACATCCTACGGACAAAACTCAAATGTGCATAAATTGATACATTTTAGTCACAGTCACTCTATACCCTTCCAAACTATCCTTTTGTTTGTGATTACAATTATGATTATGTCTTGATAGTAAATGTTTGCCTTGTTTTCCTTGCAGAATACCTGTTTTCTCAAAATATGTCAGTTATGTTTTGTCGATTTGATAATATAGACAAAATAATAACATTTTTCTACCACTCTAAAATGTGTTGAGATTAAAAAGTATTTTCATGCACATCTTTCCATTTGGTGATCACAGCCACCTTGTGAAGAAATCAGGTTCTCTATTACCTCTTTGTCATAGACCAGAAATTTAAATGGGTCCATCTTTGCATAACAAGTAGGGAGCAGGGTTGTGACATGAATCTAGATAGGTTGACTTCAGATCTAGCCTTTTTAAATTCTGTTATGGGGGAAATTCCATAATGGTTTTAGAAATAAAGAGAATGAGGTCAAGTGCGGTGTCTCACACCTGTAATCCCTGCACTTTGGTAGGCCAAGTTAGATGAATCACCTGAGGTCTGGAGTTCAAGACCAGCCTGGCCAACATGATGAAACCCTATCTCTGCTAAAAAATACCAAAAAAAGTTAGCTGTATGTGGTGGTGTGCACCTCTAATCCCAGCTACTTGGGAGGCTGAGGCAGGAGAATCACTTGAACCCGGGAGGCAGAGGTTGCAGTGAGCTGAGATTGCACCACTGCACTCCAGCCTGGCCAACAAGAGCAAGACTCCACCTCAAAAACATAAATAAATAAAAGAAATAAAAAAGAAAACTAGAGAAGGAAGATGCTCCAGGGAGAAGAGCATCTCCTGAGTCTCTTACTGTTATATTATTGAATTTCTCAACAGTTAGCCAGCTGAAACCGTAAAGAGCTTTATCTTATTCTACAAAAGCAGCATTTTATCTTTTTTTCCCCTCTATACTACACGCACTTGGTAATTAGAAATTTCATATTTAAGCCAATTAACCCAATAAAAAACATTTCAGCCCTAGTTTAAAGTTTAGAAGCCACAGGATAGGGTACTAACATCATTTTGCATGTTTAAAGGTTCATAGAATTGACTTTAAATGACCCAAATCAATCTTCTAGCACATAGAGAAGTAGAAGAGTTCATTAGAGCGGGAATGTATAATGGTTAGTGAAGCAACATTTTTAACAGCTGAAGCTTATATGATTACAAGTCCCTTTCTTTTATGAAAATGACCAATTAGCAGCAGGCTATTTTATCAAGCTGGAAACACAGGCTTCCTTGGTTTTTCTATTTTAATGAAAGGGAAAAGATGGAGCTTAAATTTGAGTTTAATGGCCTGCAAATTTCCACCCTCATTTTATAGCATTGAAGTTTAGCCCAAGAAAGGATAGGTGTATTTCTGGAAACTGGTTTCACTCCCTTCATACAACCAGAGGCCGAGGGAGGAGGTGCCATAATAACAGTCCTCTAAGAAGATTGAATTATTCTACTTTTTCCCTTCAATGCCTACATTTCCAGCAGGAAACTGGAAAACAATGAAAAAACAAAGCTTAAGGTGAACTAAATAATCCTATCATGGTAATTGGGTCCTGACTTCAGGAAGCAGATGCTGAGACTGAGTTAGTCATATAAAAGACTTATTGGTGGTGAGACCTATGAAGGTAAAAGGTAGGAAGCAGGATCAAGCAAGGGGAGCCATGAGACAGCAGGAGCAAAAGCCATTCATTAAAAAAATCACATTTAGGTGGAAATGGTTAGGTCCTTGTTCCACAGTGTTGCTCAATTATTGGCTGGGCTTACCTCAAGAATAGAATGACCTTAACTCTAAAGCTGAGACAGACCTGAAGAAGTTAATAACAGGAGGCTGTCAGCTGGCCACCCTCCTTCTTGAATGGGGACCTGTGTGGCTCATCTCTGTGTCTTCCACACATGGTAAATCCCTACTGGTTACCTTACGGATATAGCTGTTATATTGATTTTGGTTGCACATTTGTTATGTGTAATATATGAGGGGGCTTCAAAAGGTTTGCAGAAAACATGGAATTACAAGATAAAAATGTAAACTTTATTTCACAACATAAGCCCCATCAAGTTTAGGATACTTTTGTAAGTGATGATAACAGCCATTTAGTTCATCCTGAAAGAACCAAGCATCCTGGTAGTTTAACCATGTCAATGCAGTCTTTCTTACATTGTTAACTGAAGAAAAATGGGTGTCCTTTAAAGATTTTTAAAAATCAAGAAACTAAAAGAAGTCAGAAGCCAAATAAAGACTGTAGGACAGATTCCTAATCATTTCTCATTGAAACTCTCTCAGAATTACCCTTGTGGGTGAGAGGAATGAGCAAGAACATTGTCATGATGGAGAAGGACTTTATGATTAAGCTTTCTTAAGTATTTTTCTGCTAAAGCTTTGATTATCGTTCTCAAAACACTCATAGTAAGCAGATGGTACTGTTCTTTGGCCCTCCAGAAGTCAACAACAAAATGCCTTGAGCATCCAAAAAAACTGCTGTCATGACCTTTGCTCTAGCTGGTTTACCTTTGCCTTGACTGGACCATTTTCATCTCTTAGTAGCCACTGATTTGATTGTGCTTTGTCTTTAGGATCTTACTGGTAAAGCAATGTTTCATTTCCTGTCATAATCCTTCAAAGAAATACTTCAGGATCTTGATCCCACTTATTCAAAATTCAAATAAAATTTCTGCTCTTGGCTGCAGCTGATCTGGGTGCAATAGTTCGAGCACCCATAATATGGAAAGTTTCCCCTTTCCACCTTAAAGTGGAAAGTTTGCTCACCTTTAACTTTTTAGTCAGAATTTTGTAAGCTGAATCAACTGAGCTGTCTACAGTGTTGGTCTTTCTGTTGTGAATCATCAGTCCTCTTCAATTAGGTAATGAACAAGATTAATTTTTCCATCACAAATTGATGTGGATGGTCTGCTGCTACAGGCTTCTTCTCCAACATCATCAGACCCCTTCTTAAGATGAGTTATTTATTTGTAAACTGCTACCCTTTTTGGAACGTCGTCCCTATAAATTTTTTATAAAGTATTAATGATTTCACCATTCTTCCACCCAGGCTTCAACACAAATTTGATGTTTGTTCTTGCTTAAATTTTTGCAGAATTCGTGTTGCCCTGATGTTGTATCCTTCTTGGTGCCTTAAACTAGATCCTGTTCAGGCATGTTGTAACAGGCGGTATGAGTTTATTTTAGCATAAAAAAAAAATATGAATTCAATACATAGTTGTTTTATAATGTGAACTTTCCATGAACTTTTTGAAGACCCCTTGTATAAGGGCAAAAGTGACTATAATTTGAAGAAAGACAAATGTTCATCCATTTCATCATAAGAAGTCATTTAATCAATTTTTTATTATCATAAATCTACAGTAACATGTACCTTACCCTGAATACGTCAAATTGCTTAGGAATAAAAACATCACAGAGAAAAAGGACTAGAATATGTGTATTCAGAACCATGTCTAAATATACTGAATAAATTATAGACCAAGTTGGAATTAGGCCTATCTAGAGAATCACACAGTTAAAAGCCTTACCAGGCAGAAAAGTTGAACCTTCTGAAAGTCCCACTGCAGTGGTGGCATTTAGCCTGTTCATACACTGTATGGATGGCTCTGTTCCATACACAAGATAAGACCATGTCACTTCCTGAAACCATCCTCTGCCACAAAGATTACTCTGTGATTGGTCATTGTTTATTGCAAAGGACTCTATAGAAGTCATTTCTCATCCGCTTCAGTATAGTCTGTTTATACAATATTTAAAAATTTTAAAGCATAAAAATAACTTAATTATTAACACTTGGTGGCTACTTAATGAATTGACTTGAAATGAAATTTTAAGACCTATAATATTTAAAATGAGGCCTCATCGAACATCCTACTGGGAAGCTGAGAAAAATTTTTAAATCTAAATCTAAATTAACAAAGAACTAAAGAGGGTAGTAAATGACTATCAGGGACATTTGGGGGCACGTGAAATACTGTTTGGGATTAAAATATGTAACAATAAGTAAAGGGAGTTAAAAATGAAACACAGACACTCCAGAATGCAGCTATGAACAGTTTATCCAAATGTGATAAAATATTGAAACAAGTATCATCCATGCTTCCCTCTTTTGTTCCTCATCTTTATCCCTTCTTTTGACCATCCTACCATGCTGAACACTCAAAGCCTCCACATTACACACTACAACACCCTACTCAGGTCTGAATAGTTCACTCTTCCCTTAGTAAAACTCTTTCCAAATCTTTCCATAACCTGGCACACTAACTGAACACCAGTGCATTAACACAAGGAAACAAGTAGTTGTTTAATGGTAGAAGATTCCAGGTTAAAAGAGCCTCTTCAATTATAGTTATAGAGTGGTAAGGATATCATACACTGAAGATACCATAGGATGGTCTTAGGCAATATTCTCCCACTAAGAGTACACTTTTCAGGTAAGTTTATAAAATAGCGCAAAAAAATTATCTATTTACAGTTGGCTCTGACACCAGGGCACCAATACTACTCATATCTCAGTAAAGTGCAAAATGCCACACAGCTCTTCCTGTTCTACCCTTTTAGTTCTAACATATAGAATTAGAATGACCCGATTAGGTAGATCAACTGTTTAAACAAAAGGATCTGCTCGGCCGGGCGTGGTGGCTCACACCTGCAATCCCAGCACTTTGGGAGGCCAAGGTGGGCAGATCAGGAGGTCAGCAGATTGAGACCATCCTGGCTAACACGGTGAAACCCCATCTCTACTAAAAATACAAAAAAATTAGCTGGCCGTGGTGACGAGTGCCTGTAGTCCCAGCTACTCGGGAGGCTGAAGCAGGAGAATGACATGAATCCTGGAGGCAGAGCTTGCTGTGAGCTGAGATCGCGCCACTGCACTCCAGCCTGGGTGACAGTGAGAGACTCCCCGTCAAAAAAAAAAAAAAGATCTACTCATCTACTCATATAAATTAGTAATGTATTTGAGAAAACATTTGCATGGTTCATTATTCTAGTCTAGAATTAGGCACATTGGAATGAACTTAATTTAAGCAGATCTGTGTCTATGCCACTTTGAGGAAAACAGACACCAATAAACTAAATACACACATGCAACATATGCCAGTGATATTTTAATATATCCTTGTATAATTTTCAAGTGTAATAGATTAATATTTAAATATCCAGCATCATATATATGTGTATATATGTATGTATATTTGAATATGTATGGGACAAAATATAAAATACATTGAATGTAAGTGTTCAAAGTGGAGTCAAAATTATAATCAACTTAAACCTTGCAAGAGTTAACTCCCTCCTTAAAGGGGCAAAATACGGCAAGAAAAACATGGGTGTAATCCTGGCTTTTCTGCTTCCTAGCTATGGAAACTTAGGCAAAGTTGTGAGATGGAAATATAATGTGCACAATGCATAAGCTTGTTGTGAGGATTAAGTAGGTTAATACCTATAATGCGTTTATGACAATGGATCATTATTTATTCGGGAAAGTTAGCAAACTATACAATCTAGATGTAGAAAATGACCCATTCATTGATATATGTTATTTTTCAAAGATAGAATTAAATTATCTACGTTTTATCAGAGACTAGAAATGTCATAATGTTCAAACGTTCTCTGGTATCTATTTTCTAAAAGTATCTTGGCAATTTCACTTCTTGGTAGGAATAGCACCATCCTCTTTCAGTATATAATTTGTATACTTTAATACACAGGGAGGAGGTTATTTTGTACTGTAGAAAGTGGCATTACTTTGGCTAGGCCAAGGGTCCCTGAGGAGAAAGAAAAAGGATAATTAAGAGAACTACGTCTATTACCCATCAGGCTTCCTTGGACCGGTTTGAACCACATTAATTACAAAAGTAAAGGCTAGAAGCTGATAGGACTATTTTCATAAAATACTTGACAAGATTCTAAGAGAAGAATAAATGCCAGAAAGTGCTGTATTTTGAGAAAAAGTTTGAGAAAAACTCCAAGCACATTCTCCCTGCCTCTGCACAGAAACCAGCACCACGCTATGACTCTACGAATCACAAGACAATGCCCTTAGCTAGGACCGTGTTATTTCCACTATAGATGCCATCAGCCATGTCAGCAGAGTGGCTTTATAGAGTGACTTTATGCACTATGGATGTCAAAAATGGTAGATGCTATATGAGGGACTATATGCAGATCTTTCACTGGAATAAGGTTGGTTTATAGGCATGCATGAGATACATCTTTAGGGATTCCTAGAAAGAGCCGAGAAATATCTTGAGCCATTGCTTAAACAAGAAGGGTGTTGTTGAGAAAACGGAATTAGGGTATAAAGATATGTGATTTCACTCGTGCCTCAAAGCTAGTATTTCCTGGAGAATTTGGAGTTTACATATGATTATACACAATTGACCTAGGCATCTTGTTTAGATAATATAACTATATACTGTCAGATCATACCTCAATAGTTTTAGTGGTTTAAAATATATGGAATATGTTTATACCTAAAGGAAATGTTTCTAACAGAAAAAAGTACAATTATTTCAAACATTTTAAATTTGCTCCTAAAATACATGACTAAAGAAATGAAACAAAAATATCACAATATATTATTTTAATTAACACTGGAAGAAAATGCTAAAACAAAAAATAAGTTACTTAATGGTACAAATAGTTACCAACTGTAATCATCCTATAGTTCACATAAGACATAAGACATAAAAGTCAAGAATCAATATGTTTGAAAAAACATTTAAAATGGATTTTACTTTTAAAGAAAATTGTATTGTATATTCTTACCTCATGTTCTAGATATATTAATAACATAATATCACAAGCCTCCTCCCACATCCCATCAAAACCTCTGTCCCATACCTTTCATTTGTACCCATTAAGTAGTAACAGGGACTGGGCACAGTGACTCACACCTGTAACCCTAGCACTTTGGGAGGCCAAGGTGGGTGGATTACCTGAGCTCAGGAGTTTGAGACCAGCCTGGGCAACACAGTGAAACCCTATCTCTACTAAAATCCAAAAACATTAGCCGGGAGTGGTGGTGTGCACCTGCAGCTCCAGCTACTCAGGAGGCTGAGGCAGGAGAATCGCTTGAACCCAGGAGGCAGAGGTTGCAGTGAGCTGAGATCGCACCACTGCATTTCAACCTGGGCGACAGATCAAGACTCCGTCTCCAAAAAAAAAAAAACTAAAACAATAACAGGAACTAGATATGTATCCCCCTCACACCCACTGAAATAATTGTAAGAGTGGACAAAATACATGAAACAACAGTTTTCAGACATAGCACAACAGGCAGTGTTAAGGTAAAGGAAAGAAATAAGGTAAGATCTAAGAATGCTCCAGTTTACGGCCTGAAGAGGGGTTTTGGCCTGCAATGCAGGAAAGAGAGACCCAAACAAAGACTGGTAGTTTTCTTGAGTCAAGGAGGCAATTCAGGAAGACCAAGACAGCTGGAATTATTAAGGCAGCTATCTGGAAAGGAGAAAGCTACAGAGACAACTGTGGAGGTGCGCATGCATTTCCCTTGTGTCTTCGTGTAGCACCTGAGTACCCAGGGACTAGCCTATGGTCTGGGTTCACTGGAGAAGGTCTGGAGCTTTTGTCCATATGGGTGGGTCTGGCACTGTGTCTCCAGGGGCAGGTCTGGAGGTTGGGCCCTCAGGTATAGGTCTGGATCCTGCATCCCTGGGGTCCAGCCTGGAGATGGCATCCACTGAGGTGGACCTGTTGACTGGATCCATGGGGACAGGCCTGCAGCCTGACTCTATAGCGATGGGCTTAGACCCTGGGGTCTGTGCAGATGGTTCTCAAGCCTGGGTCCATGCAGGGCTGGATCCTGGATCCATGGGGGCAGATCTGATTTTAGGGCAGGCCATTAACCTGAGTTTGCATGGCCAGCTTAGGACTGAGTTCATGGGTACACCTTAGTCCTGTCTATGGAAGCTATCCTAGAGCCTGGTGTCATGTGGACCAGCCTGAAGCCTGGGTTCACAGGGGCCAGCTTGGCACTGTGGTGTGCTTAGGGTCTGGGTCTGCAAGAGCTGTCATGCAGCTGAGATGGGGCTGAATTCTGGGGCTGCAGAGGCCAAACTGGAGCCTGGGCTGCAAGACTGACCTAACACCAGGTCCACTGGAGTGGGCATGGTGTTACGGACTCTTGCAAAGGTAGGTGGTTACTTCACGTTCCTTCCCCTGTGCACAGGGTATCTCTCTCCACTTTCCACTCTGTATTACCCAGACTTGAAAGAGGAGCAGATGCAGATAATATAAAACTATCCTTCCTATCCTCTTCAATGCATCTTTTCTTATTTCTGTGCTCCACCCAGATGCTGCAATCTTTCACTAGATTCCTTAAATCTTGCGAAGGATTTTTTTGTTTGTTTATTTGTTTTTTAATGAATGGATGGTTGTTTAATTGAGGTTTCAGTGATGGGAGGAAATCCTATTCTGCCACCTTGGTAATATCACTTTCAACATTATAAATTCATAAAAGTAAATTTAAATAACAGCCTGTCTCAGAAACAGAAATTATCATGACTTTTTTTTTCAAGTTTTTTTTTTTTATTATTATACTTTAAGTTCTGGGATACATGTGCTGAACGTGCAGGTTTGTTACATAGGTATACATGTTCCATGGTGGTTTGCTGCACCCATCAACCCATCATCTACATTAGGTATTTCTCCTGATGCTATCCCTCCCCTTGCCCTCCACCCCCCAACAGGCCTCAGTGTGTAATGTTATCCTCTTTGTGCCCATATGTTCTCTTTGTTCAACCCTCACTTATGAGTGAGAACATGCCCTGTTTGATTTTCTGTTCCTGTGTTAGTTTGCTGAGAATGATGGCTTCCATCTTCATCCATATCACTTCAAAGGACATGAACTCATTCTTTTTATGGCTGCATATTATTCCACTGTGTATATGTGCCATATATTCTTTATCCAATCTAACATTGATGGACATTTTGGTTGATTCCAAGTCTTTGCTATGTGAAAAGTGGAATAGTGCTCCAATAAATATACATGTGCATGTGTCTTTACAGTAGAATGATTTATAATCCTTTGGGTATACACCCAGTAATGGGATTGTTGGGTCAAATGATATTTCTAGTTCTAGATGGTGAGGAATTGCCACACTCTCTTCCACAATGGTTGAACTAATTTACACTCCCACCAACAGTGTAAAAGCATTCCTATTTCTCCACATCCTCTCCAACATCTGTTGTTTCCTGACTTTTTAATGATCACCATTCTAACCGGCATGAGATAGTATCTCACAATGGTTTTGATTTGCATTTCTCTAATGAACAGTGATGATGAACTTTATTTCATGTTTGTCGGCCACATAAGTGTCTTCTTTTGAAAAGTGCCTGTTCATATCCTTTGCCCACTTCTTGATGGGTTTTCTTGTTTGTTTGTTTGTTTGTTCTCTTGTAAATTTGCTTAAGTTCTTGTAGATTCTGGATATTAGCCTTTTGTCAGATGGACAGATTGCAAAAATTTTCTCCCATTCTGTAGGTTGCCTGTTCATTTTGATGATAGTTTCTTTTGCTGTGCAGAAGCTCTTTAGTTTAATTAGATCCCATTTGTCAATTTTGGCTTCTGTTGCATTTGCTTTTGGTGTTTTCATCATAAAATATTTGTGCATGCCTATGTCCTCAGTGGTATTGCCCAGGTTTTCTTCTACAGTTTTTATTGTTTTAAGTCTTACGTTTAAGTCTTTAATCAATCCTGAATTAATTTTTGTATACGGTGTAAGGAAGGGGTCCAGTTTCAGTTTTCTGCATGTGACTAGCCAGTTTTCCCAAAACCATTTATTAAATAGGGAATCCTTTCCCCATTGCTTGTTTTTGTTGGATTTTTCAAAGATCAGATTGTTGTAGATGTGTGGTGTTATTTCTGAGGCCTCTGTTCTGTTCCATTGGTTTATATATCTGTTTTGGTACCAGTACCATGCTGTTTTGGTTACTGTAGCCTTGTAGTATAGTTTGAAATAAGATAGCATCATGCCTCTAACTTTGAACTTTTTGGGATTGTCTTGGCTATATGGGCTCTTTTATGGTTCCTTATGAAATCTAAAGTAGCTTTTTCTAATTCTGTGAAGAAAGTCAATGGTAGCTTGATGAGAATAGCATTAAATGAGCATGGAATATTTTTCCATTTGTTTGTGTCCTTTTTTATTCTCTTGAGCAGTGGTTTGTAGTTCTCCTTGAAGAGGTCCTTCGCATCCCTTGTAAGTTGGATTCCTGGGTATTTTACTCTTTTTGTAGCAATTGTGAATGGAGTTTGCTCATGATTTGGCTCTCACTTTGTCTATTATTGGTGTAGAGAAATGCTTGTGATTTTTGCACATTGATTTTGTATCCAGAGACTTTGCTGAAGTTGCTTATTGGCTTAAAGTGTTTTTGGACTGAGATGATGGGGTTTTCTAAATACACAATCACATCATCTGCAAACACAGATAACTTGACTTTCTCTCTTCCTATTTGAATACTCTTCATTTCTTTCTCTTGCCTGATTGCTCTGGCCAGAAGTTCCAATACTATGTTGAATAGGAGTGGTGAGAGAGGACATCCATGTACTGTGCCAGTTTTCAAAGGGAATGCTTGCAGCTTTTGCCCATTCAGTATGGTATTGGCTGTAGGTTTGTCATAAATAGCTCTTATTATTTTGAGATATCTTTCATTAGTAGCTAGTTTATTGAGTGTTTTTAGCATGAAGGGGTGTTGAATTTTATCAAAAGCCTTTTTTGCATCTATTGAGAAAATCATGTGGTTTTTGTCATTGGTTCTGTTTATGTGATAGATTATGTTTATTGATTTGCATATGTCGAATCAGCCTTGCATTCCAGGGATAAAGCCATCCTGATCATGGTAGATAAGCTTTTTAATTTGTTGCTGGATTCAGTTTGCCGTATTTTATTGAGGATTTTGGCATCAATATTCATCAGGGAGATAGGCCTGAAATTTTCTTTTTTTGTTGTTGTTGTGTCTCTGCCAAGTTTTGGTAACAGGATGATTCTGGCCTCATAAAATGAGTTAGGGAAGAGTCTCTCTTTTTCTATTGTTTGGAATAGTTTCAGAAGGAATGGTCCAGCTCCTCTTTGTACCTCTGATAGAATTTGGCTATGAATCTCTCTGATCCTGGGATTTTTTTGGTTTGTAAGCTATTAATTACTGCCTGAATCTCAGAACTTTTTATTGCTCTATTCAGAGATTCAACTTCTTCCTGGTTTAGTCTTGGGAGGGTGTATGTGTCCAGGAATTTATCCATTTCTTCTAGACTTTTTTAGTTTATTTGCATAGAGATGTTTATCGTACTACCAGGAATTAGTGGGTAGTGGTGATTTCTTCCTTAGATCAGTGGGATCAGTGGTGATCTCGTCTTTATCGTTTTTATTATGTCTATCTGATTCTTCTCTCTTTTCTTCTTTATTAGTCTGGCTAGTGGTCTATCTATTTTGTAAAGTTTTTCAGAAAACCAGCTCCTGGATTCACTGATTTTTTGAAGGGTTTTTCATGTCTCTATCTCCTTCAGTTCTGCTCTTAGTTATTTCTTGTCTTCTGCTAGTTTTTGAATTTGTTTGCTCTTGCTTCTCTACTTCTTTTAATTGTGATGTTAGAGTGTCAATTTTAGATCTTTCCCACTTTCTCCTGTGGGCATTTAGTGCTATAAATTTCCCTCTAAAAATTGCTTTATCTCTGTCCCAGAGATTCTTGTACATTGTATCTTTGTTCTCATTGGTTTCAAGAACTTATTTATTTCGGCCTTAAAATTGTTATTTACCCAGTAGCCATTCAGGATCAGGTTGTTCAGTTTCCATGTAGCTGTGCTATTTTGAGTGAGTTTCTTAATCCTGAGTTCTAATTTGATTGCACTGTGGTCTGAGAAACCATTTGTTATGATTTCCATTCTTTTGCATTTGCGGAGGGGTGTTTTACTTCCAATTATGTGGGCAATTTTAGAATAAGTGTGATGTGGTGCTGAGCAGAACGTATATTCTGTTGATTTGAAGTGGAGAATTCTGTAGATGTCTATTAGGTCTGCTTGGTCCAGAGCTGAGTTCAAGTCCTAAATATCCTTATTAATTTTCTGTCTCGTTGATCTGTCTAATATTGACAGTGGGATGTTAAAGTCTCCCACTCTTATTGTGTGGGAGTCTAAGTCACTTTATAGATGTCTAAAAACGTGCTTTATTGACTGGGTGTGGTGGCTCATGCCTGTAATCCCAGCACTTTGGGAGGCCAAGGCAAGTGGAACATGAGGTTAGTTTGAGATCAGCCTAACGAATATGGTGAAACCCCGTCTCTACTAAAAATACAAAAATTAGCTTGGCATGGTAGTACGCTCCTGTAATCCCAGCTACTCAGGAGGCTGAGGCAGGAGAATCGCTTGAACTCAGGAGGTAAAGTTGGCAGTGAGCTGAGATCATGCCATTGCACTCCAGCCTGGGCAACAGAGTGAGACTCTGCCTCAGAAAGAAAAGAAAAAAATTAAAAAAGAAAAAAAAGAACTTGCTTTATGAATATGAGTGTTCCTGTATTGGATGCATATATATTTAGGATAGTTAGTTCTTCTTGTTGCATTGATCCCTTTACCATTATGTAATGTCCTTCTTTGTCTTTTTTGATCTCTGTTGGTTTAAAGTCTGTTTTATCAGAGACGAGGATTGCAACCTCTGCTTTTTTTTGCTTTCCATTTGGTTGGAAAATGTTTCTCCATCCATTTATCTTGAGCCTGTGTGTGTCTTTGCCCATGAGATGGGTCTCCTGAATACAGCACACCAATGGGCCTTAACTCTTTATCCAATTTGCCAATCTGTGCTTTTGAATTGGGATATTTAGCTTGTTTACATTTAAGATTAATGTTGTTATGTGTGAATTTGATCCTGTCATTATCATAGTGTCAATGGCCTTTACATTTTGGTTTGTTTTTGCAGTGGCTGGTATTGCTTTTCCCTTTTCATATTTAGTGCTTTCTTTAGGAGCTCTTGTAAGGCAGGCCTGGTGGTGACAAAGTCCCTCAGTCTTTGCTTGTGTGTAAAGCATTTTATTTTTCCTTCATTTATGAAGCTTAGTTTGACCAGATATGAAATTCTAGTTTGAAAATTCTTTTTTTAAGAATGTTGAATATTGGCCCCCATTCTCTTCTGGCTTGCAGGGTTTCTGCAGAGAGATCTGCTGTTAGTCTGATGTGTTTCCCTTTGTGGGTAACCTGACCTTTCTCTCTGGATGTCCTTAACGTTTTTTTCTTCATTTCAACCTTGGTGAATCTGACGATTATGTGTTTTAGGGTTGCTCTTCTCCAGGCGTATCTTTGTGGTGTTCCTATTTCCTGAATTTGAGTTGGCCTCTCTTGCTAGGTTGGGGAAGTTCTCCTGGATAATATCCTGAAAAGTGTTTTCTAGCTTGGTTCCATTCTCCCTGTCACTTTCAGGTACATCAGTCAAATGTAGGTTTGGTCTTTTCACATAGTCTCATAATTCTTGGAGGCTTTGTTCGTTCTTTTTTATTCTTTTTTCTCTAATATTGTCTTGCTTTATTTCATTAAGTTGATCTTCAAACTTTGATATCCTTTCTTCCGCTTGATTGATTTAGCTATTGATATTTATGTGTGCCTCACAAAGTTCTCATGTTGTTGTTTTCAGCTCCATCAGATCATTTAGGTTCTTCTCTAAACTGGTTATTCTAGTTAGCAATTCCTCTAACCTTTCGTTAAGGTTCTTAGATTCCTTGCATTGGGTTAGAACATGTTCCTTTAGCTTGGAGGAACTTGTTATTAACTACCTTCTGAAGTTTACTTCTGTCAATTCATCAAATTCATTCTCTGTCCAATTTTGTTCCCTTGCTGGCAAGGAGTTGTGATCCTTATGAGGAGAAGAGGCATTCTGGTTTTTGGAATTTTCAGGCTTTTTGCATGGGGTTTTTCTCATTTTTATGGATTTATCTATCTTTGGTCTTTGCTGTTGGTGACCTTAGAATGGAGTTTTTGTGTGGTCATCCTTCTTGTTGATGTTGATGCTATTCCTTTTTGTTTGTTAGTTTTCCTTCTAACAGTCAGGCCCCTCTTCTGCAGGTCTGCTGGAGTTTGCTGGGGGTCCACTCCAGACCTTGTTTGCCTGGGTATCACCAGCGGAGACTGCAGAGCAAAGAGTGCTTTCTGCTCCTTCCTCTCCCCGCACAGGTGCTCTGTCCCAGGGAGATGGGAGTTTTATCTTTAAGCCCCTGACTGGGGCTGCTGTCTTTCCATTGGATATGCCCTGTCCAGAGAGGAGGAATCTAGAGAGGCAGTCTGGCTACAGTGGCTTTGAGGTGCTGTGGTGAGGTCCACCCAGTTTGAACTTCCAGGTGGCTTTGTTTACACTGTGAGGGGAAAACTGCTTACTCAAGCCTCAGTAATAGTGGATGCCCCTCTCCCCACCAAGCTCGAGCATCCCAGGTTAACTTCAGTCTCTTGTGCTGACAACGAGAATTTCAAGCCAGTGGATCTTAGCTTGCTAGGCTCCATGGGGGTGGGATCCACTGAGCTAGACCACTTGGCTCCCTGGCTTCAGCCCCCTTTCCAGGGGAGTGAATGGTTCTGTCTCACTGGTGTTCCAGGCACCACTGAGGTATGGAAAAAAAAAAAAACTCCTGAGGCTAGCTCCATGTCTGCTCAAATGACCTCCCAGTTTTGGGCTTGAAACCCAGGGCCCTTGTGGTATAGGCACGTGAAGGAATCTCCTGGTCTGTGGGTTGCAAAGGCTTTGAGAAAAGCATAGTATCTGAGACAGATAGCATCATCCCTCACAGCACGGTCCCTCACGGCTTCCCTTGGCTGGGGGGAGGGGGGGTAGCTCACCCCTTGTGCTTCCCAGCTGAGGCGACACTCCACCCTGCTTTGGCTCACCCTCCATGGGCTGCACCCACTGCCTAGTGAGTCCCAGTGAGATGAACTGGGTGCCTCAGTTGGAAATACAGAAATAACCCACCTTGTGTGTTGGTCTTGCTGGGAGCTGCAGACCAGAGCTGTTCCTATTCGACCATCTTGCCCGGCACCACAGAATAAGTTTTATGGTCTGGGTAAGGGTGGGGTGGTGAAGTAACACATGCAATTCTGAAAACATAGGGAGCTTCATGTATCACAGATCTGATGCTGTACTTTAAAATTCATAAGCATTACACATATTTTGTGAGCTGTTTTTCCTGTTATGTTTCTGTGTTTCATCTCTTTACTCTTTATTGTCCCAATACCCTTGTGAGTAGAGGTATACAGCTTATAACCAGGGGACACCAGTGTGGGGCTGGGATATAGCATTCAATTTCTGCTTGGAACTACTTAATTTCTAGGGTTATCACATTAGCAAACTTTGCCTCATTAAATAGTGTCAAAAATATTGTCCGAAAAAGTAACGTGAGCCAACCATTATACTACATTAACTTTTTCATTTATTTATTTTTATTTTCTCCAAAATGCGTTTTTTTTTTTTTGGATTTTGTATTTTTTTATTATTATTATACTTTAAGTTCTAGGGTACATGTGCACAACATGCAGCTTTGTTACATATATATACATGTGCCATGTTGGTGTGCTGCACCCATTAAGTCATCACTTACATTAGATATATCTCCTAATGCCATCCCTCCCCCTTACCCCCTCCCCACAATAGGACCCAGTGTGTGATGTTCCCCTTCCAGTGTCCAAGTGATCTCATTGTTCAATTCCCACCTATGAGTGAGAACATCTGGTATTTGGTTTTCTGTTCTTGCGATAGTTTGCTGAGAATGATGGTTTCCAGTTGCATCCATGTCCCTACAAAGGACACGATCTCATCCTTTTTTATGGCTGCATAGTATTCCATGGTGTATATGTGCCACATTTTCTTAATCCAGTCTGTCACTGATGGACATTTGGGTTGATTCCAAGTCTTTGCTATTGTGAATAGTGCTGCAATAAACTTACATGTGCATGTGTCTTTATAGCAGCATGACTTATAATCCTTTGGGTATATACCCAGTAATGGGATTGTTGGGTCAAATGGTATTTCTAGTTCTAGATCCTTGAGGAATCGCCACACTGTTTTCCACAATGGTTAAACTAGTTTACAGTCTCACCAACAGTGTAAAAGTGTTCCTATTTCTCCACATCCTCTCCAGCACCTGTTGTTTCCTGATTTTTTAATGATTGCCATTATAACTGGTGTGAGATGGTACCTTATTGTGGTTTTGATTTGCATTTCTCTGATGATGAGGGATGATGAGCATTTCTTCATGTGTCTGTTGCCTGTATGAAAATCTTCTTTTGAGAAGTGTCTATTCATATCCTTTGCCCACTTCTTGATGGGGTTGTTTGTTTTTTTCTTGTAAGTTTGAGTGAGTTCTTTATAGGTTCTGGATATTAGCCCTCTGTCAAATGAGTAGATTCCAAAAATTTTCTCCCATTCTGTACGTTGCCTGTTCACTCTGATGAGAGTTTCTTTTGCTGTACAGAAGCTCTTTAGTTTAATTAGATCCCATTTGTTGATTTTGGCTTTTGTTGCCGTTGCTTTTGGTGTTTTAGACATGAAGTCCTTGCCCATGCCTACGTCCTGAATGGTATTCCCTAGGTTTTCTTCTAGGGTTTTTATGGTATTAGGTCTAACATTTAAGTCTCTAATCCATCTTAAATTAATTATCATATAAGGAGTAAGGAAAGGATCCAGTTTCAGCTTTCTACTTATGGCTAGCCAATTTTCCCAGCACCATGTATTAAATAGGGAATCCACTCCCCATTTCTTGTTTTTGTCAGGTTTGTCAAAGATCAGATGGCTGTAGATGTGTGGTATTATTTCTGAGGACTCTGTTCTGTTCCATTGGTCTATAACTCTGTTTTGGTAGCAGTATCATGCTGTTTTGGTTACTGGAGCCTTGTAGTATAGTTTAAAGTCAGGTAGTGTGATGCCTCCAGCTCTGTTCTTTTGAATTAGGATTGTCTTGGCAATGTGGGCTCTTTTTTGGTTCCATATGAACTTTGAAGCAGTTTTTTTCCAATTCTGTGAAGAAAGTCATTGGTAGCTTAATGGGGATGGCATTGAATCTATAAATTACCTTGGTCAGTATGGCCATTTTCACAATATTAAGTCTTCCTATCCATGAGCATGGTATGTTCTTCCATTTGTTTGTGTCCTCTTTTATTTCACTGAGCAGTGGTTTGTAGTTCTCCTTGAAGAGGTTCTTTTTTTTTCTTTTTTTTTTTTTTTTTTTT
>NC_045436.1:25082738-25109444 GCF_002776525.5 Piliocolobus tephrosceles | reverse complement strand
TTTTTTTTTTTTTTTTTTTGAGACGGAGTCTTGCTTTGTCGCCCGGGCTGGAGTGCTGTGGCCGGATCTCAGCTCACTGCAAGCTCCGCCTCCCGGGTTTACGCCATTCTCCTGCCTCAGCCTCCCGAGTAGCTGGGACTGCAGGTGCCCGCCACCTCGCCCGGCTAGTTTTTTGTATTTTTAGTAGAGACGGGGTTTCACCGTGTTAGCCAGGATGGTCTCGATCTCCTGACCTCGTGATCCGCCCATCTCGGCCTCCCAAAGTGCTGGGATTACAGGCTTGAGCCACCGCGCCCGGCCTCTTGAAGAGGTTCTTTACATCCCTTGTAAATTGGATTCTGAGGTATTTTATTCTCTTTGAAGCTATTGGGAATGGGAGTTCATTCATGATTTTCTCTCTGTTTGTCTGTTACTTGTGTATAAGAATGTTTGTGATTTTTGCACATTGATTTTGTATCCTGAGACTTTGCTGAAGTTGCTTATCAGTTTAAGGAGATTTTGGGCTGAGATGATAGGGTTTTCTAAATATACAATCATGTCATCTTCAAAGAGGGACAATTTGACTTCTTCTTTTCCTAACTGAATACCCTTGATTTCTTTCTCTTGCCTGATTGCCCTATCCAGAACTTCCAACACTATGTTGAATAGGAGTGGTGAGATAGGGCATCCCTGTCTTCTGCCAGTTTTCAAAGGGGATGCTTCCAGCTTTTGCCCATTCAGGATGATATTGGCTGTGGGTTTGTCATAAATAGCTCTTATTATTTTGAGATACGTTCCATCAATACCAAATTTATTGAGAATTTTTAACATGAAGGGCTGTTGAATTTTGTCAAAGGCCTTTTCTGCATCTATCGAGATAATCATGTGGTTTTTGTCTTTGGTTCTGTTTATATGCTGGATTACATTTATTGATTTGCATATGTTGAACCAGCCTTGCATCCCAGGGATGAAGCCCACTTGATCATGGTGGATAAGCTTTTTGATGTTCTGCTGAATTCGGTTTGCCAGTATTTTATTGAGGATTTTTGCATCTATGTTCATCAGGGATATTGGTCTAAAATTATCTTTCTTGGTTGTATCTCTGTCAGGCTTTGGTATCAGGATGATGTTGGCCTCATAAAATGAGTTAGGGAGGATTCCCTCTTTTTCTATAGATTGGAATAATTTCAGAAGGAATGGTATCAACTCCTCCTTGTACCTCTGGTAGAATTCAGCTGTGAATCCTCCTGGTCCTGCACTTTTTTTCGCTGGTAGGCTATTAATTATTGCCTCAATTTCAGAGCCTGCTATTGGTCTATTCAGGGATTCAACTTCTTCCTGGTTTAGTCTTGAGAGAGTGTAAGTGTCCAGGAAATTATCCTTTTCTTCTAGGTTTTCTAGTTTATTTGCATAGAGGTGTTTATAGTATTCTCTGATGGTAGTTTGTATTTCTCTGGGGTCAGTGGTGATATCCCCTTTATCATTTTTTATTGCATCTCTTTGATTCTTCTCTCTTTTCTTTATTAGTCTTGCTAGTGGTCTATCAATTTTGTTGATCTTTTCAAAAAACCAGCTCCTGGATTCATTGATTTTTTGGAGGGTTTTTTGTGTCTCTACATCCTTCAGTTCTGCTCTGATCTTAGTTATTTCTTGCCTTCTGCTAGCTTTTGAATGTGTTTGCTCTTGCCTCTCTAGTTCTTTTAATTGTGATGTTAGAGTGTCAATTTTAGAGCTTTCCAGCTTTCTGTTGTGGGCATTTAGTGCTATAAAGTTCCCTCTACACACTGCTTTAAATGTGTCCCAGAGATTCTGATATGTTGTATCTTTATTCTCATTGGTTTCACAGAACATCCTTATTTCTGCCTTCATTTCATTATGTACCCAGTAGTCATTCAGGAGCAGGTTGTTCAGTTTCCATGTAGTTGAGTGGTTTTGATTGAGTTTCTTAGTCCTGAATTCTAATTTAATTGCACTGTGGTCTGAGAGACAGTTTGTTATAATTTCTGTTCTTTTACATTTGCTGAGGAGTGCTTTGTTTCCAACTATGTGGTCAATTTTGGAATAAGTGCAATGTAGTGCTGAGAAGAATGTTGATTTGGGGTGGAGAGTTCTGTAGATGTCTATTAGGTCTGCTTGGTGCAGAGTTGAGTTCAATTCCTGGATATCCTTGTTAACTTTCTGTCTCATTGATCTCTCTAATGTTGACAGTGGGGTGTCAAAGTCTCCCATTATTATTGTATGGGAGTCTAAGTCTCTTTGTAAGTCTCTAAGGACTTGCTTTATGAATCTGGGTGCTCCTGTATTGGGTGCATATATATTTAGGATAGTTAGCTCTTCCTGATGAATTGATCCCTTTACCATTATGTAATGGCCTTCTTTGTCTCTTTTGATCTTTGATGGTTTAAAGTCTGTTTTATCAGAGACTAGGATTGCAACCCCTGCTTTTTTTTTGTTTTCCATTTGCTTGGTATATCTTCCTCCATCCCTTTATTTTGAGCCTATGTGTGTCTCTGCATGTGAGATGGGTCTCCTGAATACAGCAAACTGATGGGTCTTGACTCTTTATCCAATTTGCCAGTCTGTGTCTTTTAATTGGACCATTTAGTCCATTTACATTTAAGGTTAATATTGTTATGTGTGAACTTGATCCTGTCATTATGATATTAGCTGGTTATTTTGCTCACTAGTTGATGCAGTTTCTTCCTTGCATCAATGGACTTTACATTTTGACATGTTTTTGCAGTGGCTGGTACCTGTTGTTCCTTTCCATGTTTAGTGCTTCCTTCAGGATCTCTTGTAGGGCAGGCCTGGTAGTGACAAAATCTCTAAGCATTTGCTTGTCTGTAAAGGATTTTATTTCTCCTTCACTTATGAAACTCACTTTGGCTGGATATGAAATTCTGGGTTGATAATTCTTTTCCTTCAGAATGTTGAATATTGGCCCCCACTCTCTTCTGGCTTGTAGAGTTTCTGCCGAGAGATCTGCTGTTAGTCTGATGGGTTTCCCTTTGTGGGTAACCCGACCTTTCTCTCTGGCTGCCCTTAACATTTTTTCCTTCATTTCAACTTTGGTGAATCTGACAATTATGTGTCTTGGAGTTGCTCTCCTCAAGGAGTATCTTTGTGGCGCTCTCTGTATTTCCTGAATTTGAATGTTGGCCTGCCTTACTAGGTTGGTGAAATTCTCCTGGATGATATCCTGAAGAGTGTTTTCCAACTTGGTTCCATTTTCCCTGTCACTTTCAGGCACACCCATCAGACATAGATTTGGTCTTTTCACATAATCTCATACTTCTTGGAGGCTTTGTTCATTTCTTTACTCTTTTTTCTCCACACTTCTCTTCTTGCTTCATTTCATTCATTTGATCTTCAATCGCTGATACTCTTTCTTCCAGTTGATTGAGTCGGTTACTGAAGCTTGTGCATTTGTCACGTATTTCTTGCGTCATGATTTTCATTTCTATCAGTTCTTTTATGGTCTTCTCTGCATTGATTATTCGAGTTATCCATTCAGCCACTCTTTTTTCAAGGTTTTTAGTTTCTTTGCACTGGTTATGTAGTTCCTCCTTTAGCTCTAAGAAGTTTGATTGACTGAAGCCTTCTTCTCTCAACTCGTAAAAGTCATTCTCCCTTCAGCTTTGTTCCATTGCTGGTGATGAGCTACGTTCCTTTGGAGGGAGAGATGCGCTCTGATTTTTTGAATTTCCAACTTTTCTGCACTGCTTTTTCCCCATCGTTGTGGTTTTATCTGCCTTTGGTCTTTGATGATGGTAACATACTGATGGGGTTTTGGTGTGACTGTCCTTTCTGTTTGTTAGTTTTCCTTCTAACAGTCAAGACCCTCAGCTGTAGGTCTGTTGGAGTTTGCTTGAGGTCCACTCCAGATCCTGTTTGCCTGGGTATCAGCAGCGGAGGCTGCAGAAGATAGAATATTGCTGAACAGTGAGTGTTGCTGTCTGATTCTCGCTCTGTAAGCTTCGTCTCAGGGGTGTACCCCACCATGTGAGGTGTGAGGTGTCGGTTTGCACCTAGTGGGGGATGTCTCCCAGTTAGGCCACTCAGGGGTCAGGGACCAACTTGAGCAAGCAGTCTGTTCTCAGATTTCAACCTCCATGCTGGGAGATCCACTGCTGTCTTCAAAGCTATCAGACAGGGACATTTACCTCTGCCGAGGTTTCTGCTGCTTTTTGTTTAGCTATGCCCTGTCCCCAGAGGAGGAGTCTACAGAGGTAGGCTGGCCTCCTTGAGCTGCTGTGGGTTCCACCCAGTTCGAGCCCCCTTGGCTTTGTTTACCCACTTAAGCCTCAGCAATGATGAGCACCCCTCCCCCAGCCTCACTGCTGCCTTGCAGTTAGATCTCAGACTGCTGTGCTAGCAATGAGGGAGGCTCCGTGGGCGTGGGACCCTCCGGGCCAGGTGTGGAATATAATCTCCTGGTGTGCCGTTTGCTAAGACCCTTGGTAAAGCACAGTATTAGGGTGGGAGTTACCCGATTTTCCAGGTGTTGTCTGTCTCAGTTTTCCTTGGCTAGGAAAAGGGATTCCCTTCCCCCTTGCGCTTCCCAGGTGAGGCAATGCCTCGCCCTGCTTCAGCTCTCACTGCTCGGGCTGCACCAGCTGACCAGCACTGATTGTCTGGCACTCCCCAGTGAGATGAACCTGGTACCTCAGTTGAAAATGCAGAAATCACCCGTCTTCACTCATGCTGGGAACTGGAGGTTGGAGATGTTCTTATTTGGCCATCTTGGGCCAACTTTTTCATTTATTAATTCAAAGTAATAACTGAGTGGCCAACTTTTGTCAGATTCTATTCTAGGCAACAGGAACACATATTTGGGGGGGGGGAGCACTTTTCTTATATAGTTTACATTTCAGTGGAGAAATGCAAACCAAAAAAAAATCAATTATCTATCTTTTATGTCTATCATGGAAAAAAGAAAAGTAGGGACAGCATTGTGATTGGACAGGTGAGGTGGTATCTAAGCAAAGACCTGAAATGAAAGGAGCCAAACTGATTTCCACCTGAATGGTCATGGCAGAGGTAAGTTTTATAGTGTTACCTTGGGGTAAGAGACTATCTAGCACATGTGAGGAGCAGCAAGGAGACTCATGTGATGCGGGATGAAGAAGCTGGTGGTAGTGTAAGTGGATGAGGTCAGAGAGGTTCTCAGGGGCCAAGTAATGATCAATCATCCTAAGCACTAGTAAGGATTTGGCATATTATTCCACTGAGATGGGAACACACAAAGGGTTTGAGCATAGAACTAACAGTTTGAAAAGATCATTGCTGCTGTGCAGGGAAAATGTCAGTTGATCTAACTATGCCATGATTAACACTTTATCCTCTCGTTTGCACAATAGTAATGTACAAAACCAAAACCTTTGTCCCCATATTTGTAATGCAAAGTACGCTCAGCAATTATCCTGTAGTATGACGTAACATACATCATGACATGCCTTTTAAAATGCAGTGCTTTGTTTGTAGATATAAACCTGCACATCCTGCACATGTACCCTGGAACTTAACAAAATAAAGATGCAGTGCTTGAGTTTTTTTATTTCTTCATTCTAAGAGCGTCTTCAGTTTAAGTCCGTAAAATAATCTGTGCTGCTTTCAAAAGTAATGTTACAACACTTGTGTTGTGATACAGAAATCCGGAATTGTCTACCCTTCCCTTTTCATTTTTTATATCTCACTCATGCCACATGGTATCATTGTCTCTTTGCTAGAATTAGAAAGTGGTGGTTAGGCCGGGCGCAGTGGCTCACACCTATAATCCCAGCACTTTGGGAGGCCGAGGTGGGTGGATCACAGGTCAGGAGATCGAGACCATCCTGGCTAACACAGTGAAACTCCGTCTCTACTAAAAATGCAAAAAATTAGCCGGGCCTGGCTGCGGGCGCCTGTAGTCTCAGCTACTCCGGAGGCTGACGCAAGAGAAAGGCGTGAACCCGGGAGGCGGAGCTTGCAGTGAGCTGAGATCGCGCCACTCCCTCCAGCCTGGGGGACAGAGCGAGACTCCGTCTCAAAAAAAAAAAAAAAAAAAAAAGAAAGAAAGTGGTGGTTAGTATTTTAGTTTAGTAGGTTCTAGTTTATAGCACTATAACTTCAAAAAATTGTATTTATAAAACTGGAATGTTTTGCAGCTCTCGTTAAGAGGTTTTGGATAATGTCAAAAGTGACTATTAAATCAGCCATCCAGCTTATTTCCACACAATTAAATCTGAAGCACCCTAGAGATAAGCAAAGTCAGTTTAGAAAAAAAGAAATAAAAATTAAAAGAAAAATGTGGGTTTGTTATTGTTATTATCATAAGGACTCAATTTAAAAAATGGAAGCCACTATGGACAAGAGAAAGCTGGGGTCAAAGCCGTAGGGAAATGTGTGAATCAGTAAAAGACATGTGCAGGAGACAGCGAGTCATTACCACTTCTAGGCCATTTTTGAAATGTCTTGGTGATCCTAAATAAATATTCTTTATTTTTAAAACAAGCTGAGATGTTCCTGGATTATTATGAAATGGCTAAAAAAAAAAAAATGATAATATATTTACCACAGAAGTTAGGGAGGCTTTAGAAAAAGAGAAGATGACATTTTCCGTCACAGCTGAGTTTCTAAGTGAATTAGGCTCTAAATGTCTATGAGAAATTATTACTGAAAAATGAGATAATACCCAAATACTAAATAGAATATATTATCACTGAAGACAAACTTGGATATTTTATTTTTCCCTATAAAACAATAAATTATACCCACTTTGTCAGTAATGGCCTATCAGTAAGCTAAAATTTAATTAAAAATGAGGGAATTAACTCCATTTATTCTATTAGGGGAATAATAAACTAAAAATATGGCCTTTCCAATTTGAAGAGGTAAAAAGTTTTGATGTTCTGATTGATATCTTTTTAAGAGTTGTGCAAATTTTAATAATTTATGCAATTATGCCATTTCTGACACTCTTCATCAATAAGCTAAATTATTTTACAATTATTAGTTTCCATATATTTCTTCCAAATATAATTGCATATATCAGTTTCTACATAAAATTATCCTTACTCTTTTAAAATGAAACTATATTTACAGTAAATTATTACTGTTGTTCTTCAGTGTGGTATAACGATGCTAAACCCTCAAAATAACTGAGCTGTTAGTGCTGAATGAAAAGAAATCAATGTATAAATCAAGTAAATGGGCACGAAAACATATGTGACCTCAGGCTATTGATTTAATCTCTTTAATTCTAAATTGTTTACCTATAAAAATAAAGATTAAATAAATGTTATGCATGAACACCTAGTATAATAGATTCTACATAAAATTTGTGTTCTCTTTCTTTACTAATGAACCAATTAGAGGATCATATGATGGTAATTATATATAAAATATATAAATGGCCCTTGATTGAGAAATTTATTCTAACTGCATGGATTTCAGGCAAAAGGGAATTGAATCACTATTCCTTGGATTACAATCTTACAGCCAATATGACATAATTTTTCAGCTCTGTGCATGGGCAAATTTTGAAGTGAGTTGCTTGCAATGGCACTGTCAGCCTTCTTATTTTGCACCCATTTTCTTGTTCTGTTTTCTTTATTTTATTTTATTTTTTTGCTTTTTGAGAAATCTATGTTATAGATTCACAGGATCTTGGAGCATAAAAGACTCTTAGATTGGAACATGAGAAATCTTTATTCTGTTCCATGAATTTTTACAGCAGTTCTAATGGGTGCTTATTCATCTGTTACTTACATACTTCAGATGCCAGAAGTGAATTGATACTTGTTCAAACATACTTGTGTAGAGTAGGGATAGTTTTCCCAGATTTCCAATTTCCAAGGGATATTTACAACTTGCTAAGTTTATACCAGTGGAATGTGATCCAAAGTGATGCACACCATTTTCAAATCAGAGACTTAAAATATTGGGGCATCCATCCTTCATATGCTCTGTGTACTTGCTATGAACCAGAATGTGGATGTGCCTGCACTGTAGTTTCAATCAGGCAGACCAAAATTTAAAACACAAAAGCAAAAACAAACAGAAAAGACTCCTCAAATTTCCCCAAACCAAGAACCAAAGAGACAGCAAAGAAACAAGATTAAAGAAACCTGGGTCCTGAATGGTAACCACTCTCTGATCTGAAACCTTGGATTGTTGTATAATGAAAAAACAAACTTCAGCCTTCTTTAGGATACTAAAATTAGTATTGACTCTCTGATAAGACACACTATAATTATCCTAACTGATACAGAGGGTACTTCATTTTTTTCTATTCTGTAGGGAAATTGGTTAAGATTGAATTCATCTCTTCCATGAATGTATCACAGGACTTGCCTATAAAATCATCTCAGCTGACATTAGTTTGGTGGAAGGTTTCTAAAAACAGATTTAATTTATTCAATGAATATATGAAAAATCAGATTATCTATTTCTTCTTTAGTCAATTTTGGTGAATTATGTTATTCTAGAATTTTTTTCTATTTTGTGTAAATATTAAAATGTATTGTCAAAGTTTTTCATAATCTCTTAATTTAAAAAATCTCTTACATCTACAGTTATGTTTCTTTTTCATTCTCAATGCTTTGTATTCATGTTTTATTTTCTTTATTAGTCTCGCCAATTATAATTGTCAACTATATTTATGTTTTCAAAGAACCAGCTTTTGGCTTTATTGATTCTTTATTTGATTATTTCCTGTTTAATTTATGCTTTAACTTTATTATTTTGTTCTTCTTAATTTCTTTGGGTTTAATTCTGCTTCTTTTTAAAGTTATTAAGTATGACGCTTAGCTAACTAATTTTTAGCTAGGAAACCATAAATTATATTAAAAGGGTTTTACATTTTAAAATTTAAAAATGAAGAATTTATTTAAAGAAATTAGTATAAATTACTGAAAAAGCTGTAGTAAAATCTCTTAGTCTATTAGATTTGTCAGTTTCTTCTTGAGGTGCAATCATTTTTTAAAAACTTGCTTAATATAATTTGAGGCAATCTTATTTGGTGCATATAAGCTTAGTATTCTTTTTTTTTTTTTTTTTTTTTATACTTTAAGTTCTAGGGTACATGTGCATAACGTGCAGGTTACATATCTAGAACTAGAAGCTTAGTATTCTTATAATGTCCTAGGATTGGTTTGTCCTAAAGTAAATTTTGCCTCATAGTGATATAGCCACATCAGATTTCTCTTGAATGGTATTATTCTTTTTCCTCTCTCACTTTCCTTGTTCTTTATCTTAATGCATCTTTTGTAAACAGTGTGCTGTTGATTTTGAAAATTTAGTCAGTCTTGTGTTTTAACTAAGTAGTTTAAGTAGATACAATTACTATTGTTTTGCTTAGACATTTTTTTATTTTTATTTTGCTTAGAGCTCTTTTTCTATTTATTCTACATTTTCTTTCTCCTTTGCCTTTTCTTGGATTAAGTTTTATTTTTTAGGTTTTGTTTTGGTTCCATTTTTCTCTTCTATCGGTTTGAAAATTATAACCACTGTACTCTAAAAATTTTGAAATTTATATTAAGCACAACAAAGTTTAAATTTTATTAGTAGTAACTTTATCTTCTTTTCAAACAATACAAAGTCCTTCTAAATGCTCTAAGTCCAACTGATATTTTATTTCAGCAATTTTTATTTAGATTTTATGTTCACATTGTTTGCTTATTTTTCTTTTTTACATTTCATTTCTCCTGTGACCATGTTCTTTATTACGTTTACATTTTTTACTTATTTTTCTTTTTTTACATTTTACTTATTTCTCCTGTGACTATGTTTTTTATCCTGAAACATATCATCTAAAAGTTCCGTGGGGCTGTATATTTTTAAGGTGTCATGTTTTTGTCTGAAAAGGCATAATTTTATTCTTTTTGAAAAGTAGTTTTGCTGTTCATAAAATTCTATATACTGAGTTATTTTCTATCAGTGTTTTGAAAAAACAATTTGACTGTCTTCTAGATTGTGTTGTTATTATTGAGATGTGAGATGCCAGTCAAATTCTTTCTCCTATGTAAGCAATCTCTTACATAAGATCTTTGTTTTTTGTTGTATGCCTTTACACTATGATATTATTTTTTAATGTTCTCGTAAGTATTCATTCAGTTTCTAGGATCTGTGGCTTGGAGTGTTTAATTAGTTCTGAATATTTCTCAACCATTATTCCTTCAAATATTTTCTCTGCTCTATTTTCTCCTCTTTTTCTGGAGCTTCAGTTTAACGTAGATCAATTGTTTTCTTTCCTTTTTTTTTTTTTTTTTTTTTTTTTTTGTATTTCACTCATTTAGTAATTGCTAAAACCATTTCCCCCTTCCTCTCTCTCACAGCCAATGAAACCCAACTTTGGCGATAGGGGAGAGATTTTTCTGTGCAAAGATAAAGGCAAAGATCCTTTATTTGAAATCTCATTTTTATTTAATGTATAATCTCTTTGCCAGATGCTTCCCCTTCTTGCTGAATGTTTTCAAATCTGCATGTTAAAGTTTTGACAGTAAGAGACTACAGATACTTTTATATCTGCTCTGTTCATTTGTTCATATTTGCTGTCATGTTTTAGCAGTTTTCAGTCCTACAGTCCAATTTTCATGGTTTCTGTACTCCTTACTATAATGAACTTGATTGACTTTTTTTGCTCGCTCAGATTAAAATAGGGATTATCTCACCTGCCCAAAAGGGTCAATAAACTGGAGGCAGAAGTAACTTTGAAAGACAAGGCATTATCTCTTTCACGTGTTGCTAAGTTAGGATACTAAGATCTCTATGTTTATAATCATAGGCAACTCTACATTGATGAAAGTTAAAAAAAATAATTTAGAAAGGCCCATGCGGCCAACTAGAAATTTAGAAATTACATGTTGCTTGTCATCAACAAGTACAAAGAGTTCTATTTAATGAGCTTTGTTCCCCCTCTTTATTGATGGGAAA
Source organism: Piliocolobus tephrosceles (assembly GCF_002776525.5). Lineage (NCBI taxonomy): Eukaryota > Metazoa > Chordata > Mammalia > Primates > Cercopithecidae > Piliocolobus > Piliocolobus tephrosceles. The sequence continues at coordinate 25,098,551 of NC_045436.1, read as the reverse complement.
TTTAACACACTTTTGTTTTCTTAAAAAACAAAAAAGTTGAGTACTTGACTTTTGTTTTTGGTAACTACTAAAGGTAATCAATCCATACTATTTGAGGGGAGAGAAGCAAATGAGTTAACAAGAATTAATGTTAATTAGGATAAGTGGGCATTGAAAGAAAGGAGGCCCATGCTTTTTGAATAGATTCCATTTTACTGGAGGATGAGACCAATGAGAACACATTTCACCATTTACTCACTAGTTTTGGTATTCTAAATTTCAACTTATTAATTTATAATTAGTTAATTAACTTGAAGTTTTTGACTAGTTTCATGGGCCAATGAGGACATCTTGTTTTAATTTTTATTTCTTTTATAATGAGCGAAGTTGAACATTATAGAAAATTGTGCTATTTTAAAGTATAAGAAATATTCTGGAAAAACACTTTAGAAGTAGAGAGAGTGGAGCATCTGGCATATTTTGTTGATTTATAGGTTCTTTGATTTGTAGAAATTAGAAGAAACAGCTTAATGTAAAAATCATGGAATGTTTCACGAAGGAGATGGAAACTTGAAAGATGAGAAGGATTTATGATCTGATATAAATACTTCAAGTTTTTTATTTACCTGATGTTCATTCACCAATTATGCTTATATATTGCTCAAGTTTAATGAGAATTAAATATCAAAACAAAAAACTACCGAATACATTAGAATTTTTTAACCAGAGCTGTTGGTGTGGCCTTTGGCCTGTGAGAGACTACCTTGAATAATGGAACACAGGAAATAACCATATGTGAACCAGAGATCTAAATCAATCAAGTTAACAGACGGCGCCTGACAGGTTCCAGATAATCTGTAGAGTCTTAAGACATCTTGACCACGAGCAGGTTTGTTTAAGGAGTCGACCTAAAGGAATTAAGTGTTGCCAATAAGGATGGAACTCTCTCTTTTTGTGCATTTGTTCCAATGTCAACTGGCAGGAAAGTAAAGTGGTATGGATGGGAAGGAGTTAGCCCTGTCAACAGAGCAATGATGGGCCTAAATATGTTCTCTCTCTGCTTAAGTTAGGGGAGCTCTGGTCTGAGCAGAGTGAGAGGCTTTCCAGTTTGGAAACAGACTTCTTTTGTTACTTTGATATGTAGAAACTGTCAAATAAGTGTCAGAGGACCAAATTCCCTAACTTTTGTGAAGTAAAATATTATTCTGAAATGACTAATCAGACTGTTCAGAAACACTCGTTGATTTGGGACATGACTGCATATATTTGAGAGAGGGAGGACAATGGTGAATTATTATTTATAATTCTTCTCATATCTTTTATACCTCTGTAGTTTCTATTACATATCAAATAAAAGGTATCTGAAAGCAGTAGTTGACTTTCTGATATGGGGTTACCCTAAGTTGTAGTATTTCTTTCAAAGGCAAAGGAGAAAAAAAAAAAAAAAAGACGAAGAAGAAAGCATTTCCTAGTATGCATGGGCAGGTAGGACCGCATGATTAGAAATAAACCACACTTTGAACGTTTGCCATGGTGGTGTTTTAGCAAATAGAAAAAAGCATGAAGGCAGAGCATCATTCTCTATGCTTAAGGGAACTACATGTAGTTCTGAGGTCATATGACAATATCATCCCAAGTAAACTCCATGCACCTTCCCATATTTTGGGGGACTTTTGAAAGCCCTGATTTAAAAATTCCTATACAATGTTTTCAAGGAAAGAGACTGAATTTTTGGCCAAGGTAGTCAAGTTTCTTATATCCAGAATAAGGTCACAGGTAAGTAACTTCCTATATAGAATGCTCACTGCATAAGACTTGTTCTTGTGTGTGTATTAATCTTGTACGGCACCCCATTGTACACAATTCATACAATAAAGTTGTTGGTAGGAGCAAATCTAGTCAAGAAAATATATATTTTTGTAGCACTATGATAGAATGAGAAGAACAATACTATATTCTACCTATTTCCACTTAGTATATTGCTCTCTTCACAATGCCACCCCACAGCATTGTATTTCTCTCTCCTTTTCAGTCCAATAAACTTTTCATTATCTGTTCTTACCTGTTCTATTAGATTGGTGCAAAAGTAATTGTGGTTTTTCACCATGGCGCGTGTATAACTATGTAACAAACCTGCATGTTCTGCATATGTATCCCAGAACTTAAAGTATAATTTTAAAAAATTTTAAGTAATTGCGGTTTTTGACAGTACTTTTCATGGCAAAAACCACAATAAATTTTGCATCAAACTAATCTTACCTCTTTTCTACCCTGTTTCTCTAAGTACCATCTTTATTTATTTAAAGTCAGCTTTCCTCTCCCTTTAAAATGCTCTGTGTCTCAGGAATTGCCACAGGATTCTATGACACTGTATTGACCTGGGGACGTTGTTCTCAGTCAAAAGTTTGAATGTAATTTCAATTACATTGCTGAAGATTTACCTACTCACTGATTTGGGATGTGAATTTATTCCTTAGGTGAAAGACCTAAAGAAGGCTAGTGAAAATCCTCTAATGGGGGAAAAAAAACAAAGAAAACAACACAAAATTCTTACTTGTTCATTTCTAGAGCAGTGTAGAAGAAATATGTAAATAATAGAGCTATTTATATCACCTGTCACTCTGCTTTATCCGAAAAATAACTCTACGGTTCCTTTAAACAATTCTGCCTGGCATCTATTTGGATGGGTGATAACTGTAAAACATTTTCAGTGTCAAGAACTCTACATTTTAATGTCATTTTTCATTTTAATGGAGTCAGAAGCTTTGAGAACAGTCCTGATGAAAATCTTCAACTGGCTCTGAAACCACTGTGATGTTATACAGGGAAAGAAGGAGGCAGCAGTTTTGTCTCTGTAAATACACTATCATATGCACAACCAATTTTTAATTGAGAGTGCAAGAAGAAAAATTTAATGTTTTGAAACTGATTAGACATATTTCCCACTGGATATGTTTTTCTCCTACAATTAAAAAAGCAAACATTTTGAGTATTTAAAACAAGTATGCTGTTGTTTTGCTAAATATTTGTTGAAGCATTTATTTTGCTTCCCTGGGAAAAAAAAAAAAAAAAATGTCCTCTCCTCTAGGCTATGTGATTCTTTCCAAAAGTTTCTTTCTTTTCATTTTTAAGTAAACGTTTTTTATTGAGCTGATAGATTCTGTGCTTGAGAACATATGTTTTTTTACAGTTTTATGAACTGGTTCATTTCCTTTCTCCTTGTCTTTTATATTTTTTTACTTCACTTAAAAAATCCAAAGCATATTAAGGTAGCTCACTAAATATGTATTCACAGATAATGGTATGTAAACATGATCTATTTAATTCTTTTTTGGGCGCACTGTAATCAAAAACTTTATAAATAGTTTCTGTTTTCTCTTGTTTCTATTATACAATTGGGTATTGCAAAAATTGGTAACACTGTAAATAATTTTTTTCTTTTGTTTCCAATCTATAGTTATACGTTATAAAAATGGTACTATTTCTGTAGAAGAAAAAAACCTGTTCTTATTACCAAGACCAGAAAACTCAATTTAATTTATTTTCAATGTGTGCAATTTTGTGTCTTTAAAAGCCATGCTGTGGATCCCGTGTTGTCTTTAGAAACACATAATCTTTAGTGTAAAAATATATGTAAAACCATAATTCAGTAACCCTAGATAGTGCAATTCTAGCCTTAGGTCCTTCAGCTGCATGTTCCTGAGCATCATTTCACTTCCCTGGGTTTCATTTCCATCATTGGTGAAACTGGAAGGTATATTTGCCTTAATTTGCAGATTTTGAATGTAAAAATGAGATTATCAATAAAAGATGTTCTGCAGTGTGCAGATCTTTCCCAATGCATGAATCAAGATTGCCTTTAAATTTGAAGACAGTCACATGAAGAGTCAGTGCTCTTATGACCTAAGAAACCCATGTGATGCATTGGAAAAAAAATTGAAGCTGTCTGGTAACCCAGACACAAAAGCACTTATTCCAGTTCTCTCACTCGTTAGTGATGCCAGCAGTTTATTTTACCTCTTTGTTTGTCAGTGGACTCAAATATGCTGTCAAGATAAGGAGATTGACTCATAAGACTATGGTGAGACATAACCAATAAAAAGAATTTCTGTTTATAAAAATCACAAAAGCATCATAAGTGCTGTACAACAGTGTTATAATTCTACCTCCTAAGCATAGCCTCTGGGATTAATGTATTCATGAATCTAAACCATGCAATGTGGCTTTAGATCAAAGTAAGCAGATGTAATTTTCTTGCTCCTTTATTTCATCAAAATGCTCTTTCATACTGAAATATTTCACTTAGATTCTTAAGAATCAATAGTAGTGAGTCATATCTTCATTGTACATTTGTAAGTTGTACTGCTTAACATTTTCCTAAACCTAAAGAATTCACAAACCCATAGTTTCTAATTACTCATTGCTAAAGAGATAAAGACAAAACTACAAGCTAAGTGTTGTTTAAAGAACATTCTTGGAAATGCTTTCTTATTATAGGGAGAAAAACAAAATTTTATTTACCTGGACGAGTCTCTATATTTGAAATACTTCACTTATGGTGTATCAGAGTACCAACCTGTGATAACACGAGGTAACTGCAAAGCTAAACAGGACTATCTTTAAAATCTCCAAAATAACTGAGTGAGAAATGAAATTGCTCAGACTCTTACTAAAGTTTCTGGATGTGTTGTAATCACAGTGAAGTGTTTTATTCTCATCCTGCATCCACATTGCAGCAGAAATCAGCAACTTGCTTCATCATCTCCCTGCTGCCTCTGACCAAACCAGATACAATGCCATTGCTCATTAGCAACTTAATTACATGTTACTTAAAGTTTAATGGGGAAAAGTATTTACATGAGACACTATAGGGCTACACGTTAGCAAAAATTTCCATTCGATGTTCTCTGCCCCAGCTTTCTCTCCATTCCTAGCTGCTTCCCCTCTTTCCCGTCTCTCCTCCTACAACTCCTTAGCACTCTGTCATACTTACACCTTCTGAATTGTCTATGTCCAACCAAGTCTCTTCTGCATTCCCTATTTAGCCAAACCTTGTCTTCAGGAAGCAATTCTTTGACTGTATAAGCCTGCCTTAGGAAGAGTTCAACCACCCCTTCTCTCATCCTGGCAAATCCCACCTACACTAGGTTCAGAAGGGAATGCTGAAAGTTTCCTAAGTAAAATCAGACTTTTCTTAATCTGCTTAATCTGTTTAATTGCTTAATTAAAAATATATATTAAGAATCTACTATTGTAGACCAGATTATCTCTGTGAGGCACTTGAGATAATACAAAGATGTACAAAGATGGCAAAACAACAACAACAATATGACAAAAGTAATAGCAAGATCTGTGTCCTTATAGAAATTGATGTCTAGTGGGAAGGATGGTCTTAAGAGGAGACACAAATATATGTATAACTCTTATGGGGATAGGAATGATGGTGGAGAGAATAATATTATACTATAAGAACGTAGGGAGGTTAGGGCAGTCTTCTCGGAGAAGCTGAGCTTGAGAGAAGAGCAAGATTTAGACAAATGCAGGGGTAAGTGATGAGATTACTTGGGAATAAGAGTAAGGAGTCTGTGCTAGCAGGTCTTTTTAGACCATATTAAAGATTTTGGTCTTTAAGTTCTTTGAAGGGTTTCAAGCTGAGACAAGGCAGGGAGAAGAGGAATGCCACACACTCACATTTGTATTTTGAAGCAATAGTTCTGAAAAGAATTAGAGAATGGATTGCAGTGGATGGGAACATGCAGAACTAGTCCAATTGAGACATAATTAGAGCTTGGATTAGGGTGTTGGTAGCTGAGATGGAAGGGCATGAATACATGAGAGTTCACTTGGGTTTGATATTGAAAGGAAGGAAGGTTTTAGAGATGACTCATAAACTGAGGATTGCATAACAGATGAAGGAAGGTGGCATTGTCTACTGAGATCGAGACAAATGCATCAGATCTGGAGAGAGAGGTTTTGTGGAGTGTGCCAGAAATTGTTGTTGTTGTTTAGTATGCTGATCTAGGGATGCATTTGAGAAATATAAGTGGAGGTTGGCTACATAGGTCTGTAGGTCAAAGAAGAAGTGGAAGTTGGAGATAAAATTTGAGGTCATTTCCATACAGTTACTTTGTTGTTGTTGTTGTTACTGCTGTTGTTGCTAACCTTAAAAAATAGCTTTATTGAGATATAGTTTACCAAGGATACAATTCACCCATTTAGAGTATACAATTCATTAGTTTTTGGTATGTTTCAGATATACAGATAAAATTAACCATTACCACAGTTAATTTTAGAACATTTTCATCACTCCCTAAAGAAACCCTATGCACTTTAGCTATCACCTCCTCCACACCCTCACTGCTCTGACCTTCTACCCCAAGTCCTAGGCAAGCACTATTTCCTATTTCCTACAGATTTATCTGTTCTGAGCATTTCCTATGAATGCAATCATACAATATGTGGCTTTTTCTATCACTGAGTATAATGATAAGTGTATCACTTAGTAATGTCTTCAAGGTTCATCCACATTGGAACATGTATAACTTCATTTTTTTTTTTAGTATCTGAATAATATTCCACTGTATGGATAGGTCACATTTGTTTATCCATATAGTTGTTTTGTTGGTGGTGGTGGTGTTCTATAGTTGCAGGTATGATTACTTCAGAAAAGATTGTGGTGTGAGAAGAAAATAGAATTTCATGCCATGCTTTAAGAGTTTCTCACATTCAATGAGTTTACAAAGGAGAATGAGAATTATAGGAGAAATACCATGGGGTTGTGTGTGTGTGTGTGTGTGTGTGTGTGTGTGTGTGTGTGTGATAGAAACTAAGGAGAAAGATTGTTTCAAAAAGGAGGGAATAGTCAACAGTGTCAAACACTGATGTGAAGTTCGGTAAGGTGGAGAATGAAAAGTTATCTTCTAAATTTGGGGAGATGGAGTTCACTGTAGACCTTAGCAAGTGATATTCTGGTGGACTGATGAGGGTGCAGACCACATGAGAGTGGATGGAGGAGCAGGAGAAGAGAAAATGGAGCTAGAAAATGTAAATGGCAGCAATTTTTTTTAAAAGCTTAACAGGGAAGGAAAGGAGAAAAGAAGCCTGAGAGCTGGAGGGAATATGTAGGCAACTCAAGATTTAAGGAATTTTAACCAAATCCAAATGATTTAGTTATGAAAGAAAGGTCAAATCCACAAAATAGATCTGGGCCAAGTGAAATAGGCTCCTGCACTCGGATGGAAGAATAGACCTTAGAGAGGAAAGGAGATAATTCACCTGCAGTAACAACAGAGAGGATAAAAAGGATACAGCCCGAGATAGGTGCATATATTTTGTAAAGCAGGTATGCGAGTTCTCATCTATCAGCTTCTATTTTTTCTGAGAAGCAGAGGTGAAGTCAAAGTCTGACTCTGAGGAAGGAAGACCAGGGGTTTGAAGAAGGTGACAGCTTGAGAAGATCATTGTGAATGGGGGTGGATGAGTAAGTCAGTGAATCTTAGAGAGACTGATGGTCAAGACTGTGAGCTTATTTGAGATTGCTTATGAATTGATAGTGGACTCAATCAACAATTAGATATTTATTGAGCTCTATTTACTACAGCATTCCTTCCTCTGGTGTTCTTCCTAAACTTCTTTAAAATAGGTTACTTACCTCTCATCGTAGTTCGTACACTTGAGCATGAGGTTCAAACCTTACTTAAAGTTTTAAGGCAGCAGGGAGTGAATCAATGTCTATCACTGAGCCAGATCAGGAAAGATCCACTCAGTGGTAGCTTAATCACACCTAAGAGAAAGTTAGTAGTTAAAATCACAACTTTTTTGTATTATTAGACTTCCCTTTTGCTTCTATGCTTCTATCTTATCCATCATCACTCGTTTATGCATTTATTTATGCAGAAATATTTGTTAATGCCAATGTGAGCCAGGCCCTCAACCACGTCCACAATTCCCTTCCTCCTCTTGCACCTCTTTCCTCCTTCTATAAGACTTCTGTTTCTGTCGACTTTCTCTTTGTTTCTCTTTGTATCTCAAGATGGGGAAGTAGGAGTTACCAGTATTTTCTCAGATTCTAATAGCTTCAGTTCATGGACTGATGAACATGTTAAGCCTAGAGATGACATCCATTAGGGCCCACATTTAGGCAGAGCCGAAGCAGTCTGTGCAGCCTGTGTTACTGTGATACCCACATAGACATGGGATATAAGATGTCTAAAGATGTGTTATATTTTGGCCGGCTCAGTGGCTCATGCCTGTAATCCCAGCACTTTGGGAGGCCAAGGCCAGTGGATCACCTGAGGCCAGGAGTTTAAGAGCAGCCTAGCCAACATGGTGAAACCCCATCTCTACTTAAAAAAAAAAAAAATATATATATATATATATATATATATATACACACACACACACAGACACACACAAACACACACACACACACAAATTAGCCTGGTGTGGTGGTGTGCACCTGTAGTACCAGCTACTCGGGAGGCTAAGGCAGGAGAATCACTTGAACCCAGGAGGCAGAGGTTGCAGTGAGCCGAGATCGCGCCACTGAACTCCAGCCTGGGTGACAGAGTGAGACTCTGTTTCAAAAAAAAAAAAGATGTGTTGTATTTTAATGGTTTTTAAATATGTTCTACTCATTAGACTGACAATTTTAATGTTAATTTATGTGGTTTAATGACCACATTTGTTTATTCAATAAATATTGAAATGTTATGTGCCTGTGAATTACTATGCACAGGAAGGAGGGAGAAAGAGGTTGAATATTGAAAAGAAACAATCTTTTTTTTCCCCTAGGAGCTCCGAATCCAATAGATCCACAATATAAGTATGCCGAAGTTAACACAGAAAAGTGTGGATTAGTCAGGGGGTGCTTTCTGGTGAGGGTAAATTTTGAAATGGGTTTTGAATGGTGAATTGTTTACCAAGGAATGAGAAAGTGGTGCCAGCCAGGTGAGTAGGAGCAGCACTTTATAAGCAGATGGAACTACGAGCACTGCTGAGGCCCAGGCAGCAGGAGGAAGGCTGACAGGAGAAAACAAGGGAAACACAGCCGGGATCCAGAGTGCAAAAGGCCTATTATCCATGCTAAGGTATTTGAGTTTCTTGCATGGTGATACAGAACAGGTGAAGAGTTTTAAGCAGTTGGAATGATGTGGTCTAATTCACCTTTTAGCACAATTATTCTGGTGGTGATATGGAACTGAGTCTTAGAAGATGGAGATCAGTTAAGGGTTTAGACAAGACCTAAGAAGTACTGAACTAGCACATAGGGATAGGAATGCAGAGGAAAGAATTGATTCAAGGTATGTAGAGCAGGTGGAATCAACGAGGCTTGTGACCGATGGAAGGTAGAGGTAGGGGAGAGTGGGGACAAAGTCTGAAAGGTGACTCCCAGGCCTCTGGCCTGTGTGGCTGATTGGATGGTGGTACCACCAATGACATTGTGAGTATTAAGTAAGGCACAGCCTGGAGAGGGTTCAAGTTCAGCTTTAGACTTTTCAGTTTGGAAGAGCCTCTGGAACATCTAGGTGGAGATACACAGTAAGATTTATAGAGATTAGGAAAGTTGTCTGTATGAGTAATAAAGAATTATACTTTCTTAGTCTAAGAATGGTAATTAAAATCATGAGAACAAATGAAGTTGCCTATGAGAGATAAAGAGCAAAAAAAGAAGAGAGTGAAACATAGAATCCTCGAGAGGCAGAGGAGAACTGAGAGAAGCTACTGAAAGAGATGAAAGACAGGGTAATAAATGTAAAAAATTTATAATGTAAGGATTTAGTCTTGTCCATTGTTTGGAAAATTAGCATATCTTAATGTCTTTCTTTTTTAGTACAATTCCAATGGTAGGCACGTAGATAAAAGTTTGGTAAAACAAAAAAATGATCAGTAATCAGATTTTATCATATTGAGGGATTAATGAAAAGTGAGGAAAAGCAAAAAAGCATAGACATTTTCAGATTTCAGCACAGTCAAGATGATGAAAGGGTGAGAGTATTGACAGTCCTAGAGTAAGAGCTTGTGGGGCTTTTTTCTATTTTTCCCTTCTCATTGTAAGGTCAAACAGGTGGCATATAGGTTGTTCTTCTATGCAGTTCCACATGTCACAACTATAAATGGTAAGTGGATATTACCAAAAGACTGTATTCTAATAATTAAGACCTTTCTAAAATAGGACATTTTTTAAGTAAGGAAGGAAATGTATTGTCCTGAGACACATTAAATAATAACCTGAATAGACACTCTGAATAGCCACTTACCACAGTTCTGTAGAGGAGACTCACACATCATTTAAGTGCTTGAGAGTCTTTTATAACATGAGACTCCATTAAATTATCTTTTGTTTATAATGGATGAAAATTGTAATTTGAATTAAATTAAAACTCTGGATTACAGCCCTCTAGACTTGCTTTATATTTCTCTTCTTGTCTTATGTGCTCTCTCTTGTGTTACCAAGAAACTCTTTCTCTCTTATCTCCATTCCATTTTGCACACACCATATCCAGTTGACTAAAATGGTCTATTTTCTCATTTATTTTAACCTACTTCCTCACTGGAAGCTTTCCCAGACTAGTCTTAGTCTTTGTAAGGTTCCTGTCATATAAGTTGCTCCAGCCAACCCTTCTATTACTAGCATGTGCCAATCCACAGGTGGATGACACAGCCGCTACTTGTCAGAATATCAGAAAATAGACATGTGCATTTACATAATGGTTTGCTAATTTGTCTGACAACTGCCATCCTATATCAGCATTCCCTAAGTCCATCTGAAAATTTAACCAATAAAGATTGGCTTGGCAAACAAGGAGTAAATAGAGAAAAAAGATGAACCAAATTTTTTATATGTTATGGTTTTATATAAGGACAAAAACTACATTCGTAAAATAAATAATAGTAATGAGAAGGGCACAGCAACAGGGATCAATGCATTTTCTTTTTTAAAAAATTATTTTTTGTGTGTTTTTCTGTTTGTTTGTTTGTTTGTTTTTTGAGGCGGAGTCTCACTGTGTTGCCAGGCTGGAGTGCAGTGGTGCGATCTTGGCTCACTGTAACCTCCGCCTCCCAGGTTCAAGCGATTCTCCTACCTCAGCCTCCCTACTATCTGGGATTACAGGTGCGCACAACCATGCCTAGCTATTTCTGTATTTTTAGTAGAGACGGGGTTTCACTATGTTAGCCAGGATGGTCTTGATCTCTTGACCTCGTGATCTGCCCACCTTGGCTTCCCAACGTGCTGGGATTACAGGCAGGAGCCACCAAGCCTGGCTATTGTGCTTTTTTGTTTTGTTTTAAGTTCCAGGGTATGTGTGCAGGATGTGCAGCTTTGTTGCACAGGTAAGCATGTGCCATGGTGGTTTGTTGCATCTATCAACCCATCCCCTAGGTATTAAGCCCAGCATGCATTAGCTCCTTTCCCTAATGCTCTCTCCGCACCCGATTTTCCCCAACAGGCCCTAGTAAGTGTTGTTTTCCTCCCTGTGTCTATGTGTTCTCATTGTTTAGCTCCTAAGTGAGAACATGTGGTGTTTAGTTTTCTGTTCCTGCGTTAGTTTTCTCAGAATGGCTTCCAGGTTCATCCATGTCTCTGCAAAGGACATAATCTCATTCTTCTTTTGGCTGCATAGTATTCTATGGTGTATATGTTCCATGTTTTCTTTATCCAGTCTGTCATCGATATGCATTTGAATTGATTCCATGTCTTTGCTACTGTGAATAGTGCTGCAGTGAACACACTTGTGCAGGTATCTTTATAGTAGAATGATTCCTCTGGGTATATACCCAGTAATGGGATTGCTGGGTCAAATGGATTTCTGGTTCTAAATCTTTGAAGAATTGCCACACTGTCTTCCACAGTAGTTGAACTCACATTCCCACTGACAGTAAAGAGTGTTCCTATTTCGCTGCAACCTTGCCAGCATCTGTTGTTTCTTGACTTTTTAATAATCGCCATTCTGACTGGTGTGAGATGGTATTCATTGCGGTTTTGATTTGCATTTATCTAATGATCAGTGATGTTGAGCTATTTTTCATATGTTGGTTGGCCACATGTCTTCTTTTGAGCCAAGTGTCTATTCATCTTCTTTGCGCAGTTTTTAATGGATTTTTTTTTTTCTTGTAAGTTTGCTTAAGTTCCTTATAGATTTTGGATATTAGACCTTTGTCAGATGGATAGATTGCAAAAATGTTCTCCTATCCTGTAGGTTGTCTAGTCACTCTGGATAGTTTCATTTGCTGTGCAGAAGCTCTTTAGTTTAATTAGATCCCACTTGTCAATTTTTGCTTTTGTTGCAATTGCTTTTGGCTATTTCATCATAAAGTCTTTGCCCATGCCTATGTCCTGGATGGTATTGCCTAGATTTTCTTCTAGGGTTTTTATAGCATTGGTTTTTACATTTAAATCTTTAATCCATCTTGAGTTAATTTTTGTATAAGGTGTCAGGAAGGGATCCAGTTGCAATTTTCTGGAAATAGTTAGCCAATTCTCACAGCACCATTTATTAAATAGGAAATCCCTTCCCCATTGCTTGTTTCTGTTGGGCTTGTCAAAGATCAGATGGTTGTAGACATGTGGTCTTATTTCTGAGTTCCCTATTCTGTTCCATTGGTCTATGTGCCTGGTTTGGTACCAGAACCATGCTGTTTTGTTTTCTGTGGCCTTGTAGTATAGTTTGAAGTCAGGTAGTGTGATACTTCCAGCCTTGTTCTTTTTGCTTAGGATTGTCTTGGCTATGAAAGTTCTTTTTTGGTTTCATATAAATTTTAAAATCGTTTTTTGTAATTCTGTGAAGAATGTAAATGGTAGTTTCATGGGAATAGCATTGAATCTTTAAATTGCTTTGAGCACTATGGCCATTTTTGTGATATTGACTCTTCCTATCTATGAGCATGGAGTGGTTTTCTATCTGCTTATGTCCTCTTTGATTTCCTTGAGCAGTGCTTTGTAATTCTCCTTGAAGAGGTCCTTCACTTCCTTGTTAGCTGTATTCCTATTTCATTCTCTTTGTGGCAATTGTGAATGGGAGTTCATTCTTGATTTGGATTTCTGCTTGTCTGTTGTTGGTGTATAGCAATGTTTGTGATTTCTAAACATTGATTTTTGTATCCTGAGACTTTGCTAAAGTTACTTATCAGCTTAAAAAGCTTTTGGGATGAGACGATAAGGATATCTAGATATAGGATCATGTCATCTGCAAACAAAAACAATTTGACTTGCTTTCTTCCTATTTGAATTCCTTTTATTATTTTCTCTTGCCTGATTGCCCTGGCCAGAACTTCCAACACTATGTTGAACAAGAGTAGTAAGAGAGGGCATCCTTGTCTTGTGCCAGTTTTCAAGGGGACTGACTGCTTCCAGCTTTTGCCCATTCAGTATGATATTGGCTGTGGATCTGTCATAAATAGCTCTTATTATTTTGAGATATGTTCCTTCGTTACTTAGTTTTCCCATTTCTTAGTTTCCATTTCTTCTAGATTTTGCAGTTTATTTGCATAGAGGTGTTTATAGTATTCTCTGATGGTTGTTTGTATCTCCGTGGGGTCAGTAGTGGTATCCCCTTTATTATTTCTGATTGTGTTTATTTGAATCTTCTCTTTTCTTCTTTATTAGTCTCGTTAGTGGTCTATTTTATAGATTTTTCTCAAAACCAACTCCTGGATTCATAGATTTTTTTGAAGGATTTTTTGTGTCTCTATCTCCTTCAGTTCCACTTTGAGCTTGGTTATTTCTTGTCTTCTGCTAGCTCTCAGGTTTGTTTGCTCTTGGTTCTTTAGTTCTTTTAGCTGTGATGTTAAGGTGTCAATTTGAGATCTTTCTAGCTTTTCGATGTGGGCATTTAGTGCTATCAATTTCCCTCTTAACACTGCTTTAACTGTATTCCAGAGATTCTGGTACATTTTTTTCTTTGTTCTCATTGGTTTCAAAGAACTTCTTGATTTCTGCTTTAATTTCATTATTTACCCAGGAGTCATTCAGGAGAAGGTTGTTCAATCTTCATGTAGTTTCGTGGTTTTGAGTGGGCTTTTTAGTTTTGAGTTCTAATTTGGTTGCACTATCTGAGAGACTGTTTGCTATGATTTCAGGGGTATTTTTTGCATTTGCTGAGGAGTGTTTTACTTCCAATTATGTGATCAATTTTAGATTAAGTCCCATGTGGCACTGAAAAAATTATGTTGTTTTTGGGTGGAGAGCTCTGCAGATATCTATCAGGTCCACTTTTTCTAGAGCTGAGTTCAAGTCCTGAATATCTTTGTTAATCTTCTGTCTCAATGATCTGTCTAATACTGACAGTGGGGTATTAAAGCCTCCCACTATTATTGTGTCAGGGGTCTAACTCTCTTTGCAGGTCTCTAAGAATTTGTCTTATGAATCTGGCTGCTCTTGTATTGGGTGCATATATATTTAGGATAGTTAGCTCTTCTCATTGAATTGAACCTTTTAACATTAAGTAATGCCCTTGTTTGCCTTTTTTGACCTTTGTTGGTTTAAAGTCTATTTTGTCAGAAACTAGGATTGCAACCCTGCTGTTTTCTGCTTTCCATTTGTTTGGTAAATTTTCCTCCATCCCTTTATTTTGAGCTTATATGCATCTTTGCACATGACAAGTGTCTGTTGAATACAGAACACCAATGAGTCTTGTCTTTGTATGCAACTTGCCATTTTGTGTGTTTTAATTGGGACATTTAGCCCATTTACATTTATGGTTAATATTGTTATGTGTGAATTCGATCCTGTCATCATGACGCTGACTGGTTAATTTTGCACTTGTTGATGCAGTTGCTTCATAGTGTCATTGGTCTGGGTACTTCAGTGTGTTTTTGTAGTGTCTGATAATGGCTTTTCCTATCCATGTTTAATGCTTCCTTCAGGAGCTCTTGCAAGGCAGGCCTGGTTGTGACAAAATCTCTCGGCATTTGCTTGTCTGAAAAAAAAATGTATTTCTCCTTCACTTATGAAGCTTAGTTTGGCCAGATATGAAATTCTGGGTTGGAATTACTTTTCTTCAAGAATGTTGAATATCGATCCCCGCTCTCTTCTGGCTTCTAGGGTTTCTGCTGAGAGATCTGCTGTAAGTCTGATAGGCTTCCCTTTGTGTGTGACCTGACCTTTCTCTCTGGCTGCCTTTAACATTTTTTCTCTCATTTCCACCTTGAAGAATCTGATGATTGTGTGTCTTGGGGTAGATGCTTCAGTGGAGTATCTTGTTGGGGTTCTCTGAATTTCCTGAATTTGAATATTGACCTGTCTTGCTAGGTTAGGGAAGTTCTTCTGGATGATATCCTGCAATGTGTTTTCCAACTTGGTTCCATTCTCCCCATCTCTTTCAGGTACTCCAGTCAGTTGAGGTTCAGTCTTTTTATACAGTCCCATAGTTCTTGGAGGTTTCGTTCATTCCTTTTCATTCTTTTCTCTAATCTGGTTTGCCTGCCTTATTTCAGCAAGATAGTCTTCAAGCTCTGATATTCTCTCTTCCGTTTGGTCGATTTGGCTATTGATACTTGCGTTTGGGTCACGAAGTTCTCGTGCTGTGTTTTTCAGCTCCATCAGGTCATTTGTATTACTCTCTAAACTGATTATTCTGGTTAACAGCTCCTGTAATCTTTTATCATGGTTCTTAGCTTCTTTGCATTGGGTTAGACCATAATCCTTTAGCTCAGCGAAATTCATTATTACCCACTTTCTGAAGCCTACTTTTGTCAGTTCATCTATCTCAGCTTCAGCCCAGTTCTGTGACCTTGCTGGAGAAGTGTTGTGATTATTTGAAGTGTTGTGATTATCTATCTCAGCTTCAGCCCAGTTCTGTGACCTTGCTGGAGAAGTGTTGTGATTATTTGAAG